>NW_026927239.1:0-30068 GCF_032062105.1 Saccostrea cuccullata | reverse complement strand
TTGTGTAATGCTTTCAAAAACTTTTATAGAACATCTGTGACATTTTTTGAGAGATATTAAGGAGTTCGTGGGATTAAATTCCATGTGTCAATAGCTGTGTTGTTGTATTTTGTCTCCAGAACAGTTAAGGCCGGAAAAAGAGACCAGGCCTAAATTTTCCGGGAAGTATCTATCAAATAATATTAAAATTCACAAAAAACATTTCCGCAAAGTGAAATAATTTTAGTTTTTACCTTTAGGAGAGTATTAAACCACACGGGGACATAGCATCGTTGAGCAGTGTATTGTTATCAATGTTATTGATAAATCAACATTTATTTTTAAAAATTATGTCGATGTACTTTAACGTCGGAAATATTATGCTGTTTACTTTTTGCGTATCTATATATAAGCTAAAGGGTAAAAATATGTTTTATGAAAATACTTTAAGAAAGTTTTTACTTTATAAAATATTTTATGAAATGTATGTGTGTAATTTTTGGCTTTATCACTTATATTTAATTTGAATGATTTATTCTTGTTTCTCATGAAATTTTATATTATTCTGATTATGCTATTAAAAGAGATATAATACATATATATTATATTCGTTCTTTTTGCATGAACGAAATATATTGCGAAGTGTTCTGATAAGGTGTGTATCACATCGTCCAACTGACTCATCATTTTGCAGGGTATCAGACTTTTAACGATGATTTTCAGGGAATCGTCCGATATATACATGTAGATTTAGTCATACAATATTTATGGTGAAAAATCCGTAGAGATGGAATAATAAAAAAAAATAGTGTGATCTGCTTATATTAATCTGTCTTAATGTGCACTGTGCACGTAATTGAAGATCGTGTTTGTATGAACTGCTCATTCATGATGTCGGAATTAAAACAGTCTCCCTGTAAAAAATCAAATGCATACAGCGATTATATGTATCTATTTATCAACTAGATATTCTTCATTTGGTCAAAACTCAGTCCAACAAAATTTCAGCTCTCCCAAATTTTGTTTTTAATTTTAAAATTCTCGTGTGATTTTTTTTTCCTTTGACTATATCTAGATTTTTTAACATTGCTCATCAATATGCACGAAAATGTTACTAGATATATGATTTAATTTATTTTCTTTTATTTTCTACAAATTTTCCCAAACTAAACCCTTGTAATCTCCATAAAGTCAAGCTTATAACTATTTTTCTAGGGTTAGCCGACGCAAATAATGTATTTTTTTTTTCTTATAAGCAAAATAAAACAGCAACACAAAGGAAAATATAGAAACTTATTTTATTATTTGATATTTTACAACATGGACGTCAATTCATTTTTCCTTAAAAATTGTTAAGTTACAGTAAACATTGTTATTATTTCCCAGTTAACACATAAGAAAGTCCGATTTTCCTGTACCTTATTCATACTGCATAATAATTATATCAAAACATAATAAGAAAGTAACTGTCTGAAAAGCCAAACATTATTGTTTGGTATTGTTTAGTGGAGTTTAACAATTCTGTCTTGTGTATAGATTAAAATGGTGCAATGCGAATCAATATCTTCAGGGAAGATTTCAGCTTAAATTAAATTATTTTAAGTCATTTGACTTATTTATTTACTTAGATATGTTCATGTTGTTTGAACGCTTTGTTCCTTCACAGTACTCTGGGAGTCCATCTTCTGCTTTGAATTATGACCATTTGTTTGTCCTGCCTGCATTTATACACAAATAAATAGACATTAGTTTATCATAAATGATTTCACTTTGATATGTATTGCTATAAAGAAATATTTTTTTCAGTTAAAAAAAATCAAGTCAATTTAATACAATATAAATATATCATATTTTGAGATTTTTTTAAAAATAGAAATATAAATGCATTAAATAAAGGAAGTCCTTTTTGTTTGTAATAGCAACAAGTTAAGTATTCATTTTAATATGTAAATATGTATGTATACGAGGGTTGTCAAAAAGTCTAGACGATATGTATAACTTTTTGAACATGCAACCAAGAGTTACTAAATTTTGCAATTTAATACGTATTGCAATGATCCTTAAAATAGGGATTTTTTACCTTTCATACTAATATTCATTCGATTTAAAGGAAAGCCGATATGGTTTGTCGGCGCATAAACCAATTCCGGAATAATTAACGACAGTTGTTATGCCTATTGCATTTCTTTCTCTGGTAGTTGTAAAATACAAAGCCATACAGCTCAAAATAATATTAAATTAATATATATATTATCATAATTATTATATATATTAAAACAACAAACAAATATCTGTAATATATCTTATTTTCAGATATATTGCGTCAAAAATAAAGGATTGGTGTCGCAATTTTCAAAGTGTAGTTCGAATCGAGTTTGCCATAAATAACGTCGTCAGACGCAAAGGCGGCGCATAGAAACGAAATGAATTTGTTTTAATCGTAATTTGTCTATTGCAGAGTCGAAATTTAAAAAAAAAATGACAATACACTATAAAACAGCGGAGAAAATGTTTATAAATGGCATGAGGACATTTTCACATCCGTATAAAATATGTACCCTTAAAAAAAGTGATGTACTGCTCGTTAAATATATATAGACTGCGAGGAATATTATGGATCAAGACCGACGACAAACTTTGAGTATTTTCTGTTTCCTGCAATCTAAGGCGACCTTTTGGGAAAAAATATACATATGAGAAATAAACATTAACAACCATTATCAGTAAAATCAATGAGATGCTTACTAGTCGCGTTCTAAACAAAGGCAGTAGTTTAAAATGATCATGACGTTATAAGACACGTAAATAACGCTTGTGGTGTACGCGTATATGATTTCAACATTTTTACAGCATTTTCTTATTAAATTCGTCTTTATTATGAAACTTTAATTCATGATCGTAACATGTATTTGACTATGACAAGAAAAGAAATTTATCTAAGCAAAGTAAACAGAAAGTTATTTTCCCTATATTTGCCATTTTGAGACAACCCTCATACATGGACATTATATTTGTATATTACAAAATATATCAAACCTTCTGGAACCTGTGTCTCAAGATTGCTGAAAAAGTGTAGATTATTGGATTGAGCGCTGAATTAATAGGAAGAACCACGACTATGACCCAGGCATACGCTTTAGTTGTGACATCAATACCAACAAACGTCAGAAAACCTACAAGTCAAAAATGCCAATTTCCAAACATATAATCATTATATATCCATAAACAATTAATTCTCTATCTGCTTAAAATGAAATTCAATTTTTCTCTAAGGACATGTTTCTTCTAGTTGCCAAATGAGTAGCATACTTACCAATTACTCCGATAGGGATCCAGCACAGCATATCTGTAACTGCCACCATTATAAGGGTTTTAGCCAAACTGATTTCTCTCTTCTTTTGTGAAGTGCATTTTAAGTTCACCCGTTTTCTCATTCGAACAACATCAATGAAAATGATGAATTGTCCCACTAGTATAGCAATGAAAATGATGAAATTCGCTCCGACGAAGATCACCATTGAGTATTCCCATCCAGGTTTACGTAGAACGGATAGAGGTAAAGAAATACAAATACCAGAACTAGAATAATAGTCGTCAAAGTACTGATTTCCAAACAAAGGCAGAAGGGATAACAAAAGAGAAACTGTCCAAACTAGAAGGGAAACAACTTTTGCAGTAAGTCGATTTTTTTCTAATATTGAAAACGGAAATCGAATGACTAAGATACGATCTATTGTAATGATTAGAACAAAAAGAGCAGATGCCTCGCTAGAAGTTGTTGCCAAAACACCAGCAAAAGTACACTGAGGTGTATGCCTCCATGATTCGTCTTCAAAAGCATATTGGCCATTGAATATTAAATCAGCAATAGCTATTATATAGAGATACACTCCCATTAAAAAGTCTGCTAATCCAAGGTTCATAGAATAAATATCAAATGATGTTATTTTCTTTTTCTGCAAAACAAGGAACCTATAAAGTAGTCCGAATAAGTTTCCAAATACAGAAAAAAGGGCCATGTACCAAATAATGATTCTGAGAAGTGGGGTGTCAATCAAATTAGAGCAAGAAGATATCTCATTTACTGGGGCTGAACAAACACTTTTGTGCTCAGTCTTTGGTTTAGCACAACAAAGCGTGAATGATTCCACTTGAAGATACTGAATACCTAACAGGCCGTCAAACATTCCGTCTAAAATTTTTATTTTGTTTTTGTGTAAATACAGATATTGTAAACTTGATAGAATAAGAAAATGTTTCTGTGTCAGTAAACGAAGATTATTATTTGACAAATCTAGATAAATGATTTTTGAAATGACCGAAAAAGCATTTTCATGAATATCACTAATACGATTATTCCGAAGTTTTAAGTATAAAATATTGGGAAAATCTATGAAATCGTCTTCCTTTATTTCTGAAAGATAATTAAACGAGAGATCCAGGTATTGTAAATAAGATTCAGATCGCTTAAAATCAAATGTACAATTAATAGATTCAAGTAAATTTCCTTGGAGATGCACAATTTGAACTATGGATGTCATATGCCACTTTGTTAGAAAATTATGACTAAGATCAAGATTTACTGTTTCTATGTAGGAATCAGGTTGGATATTTAAATTGCAGGAACTAAAATTAACTACAGGATTATTAAGAATTGATCCTATAATAAAAGGAAAACCTTCACTCTCGGAAATGTCCACATCTACATGTAAGCCACCCAAGCGATAGATGTCTTTCTTATTTGTCGATTTTACTTTGCTCTTTCGAACGTAGAAATTAAAGGTATGATCTTCTTCGCGGATGAACCTCATTGTGTCAAACGTACTCTTAAAAATACGTACAAATCGAAGTTTATTTTTTTCATCATTAGTTAAAGAAAAACCAATCGAACTGTGACTAATGAATAATGTTTCTATCAATGACGTGGAAGTGATGTTTAGATACTGTAATTTACAGTGAACAACTCTTAATTCTTTTAAATTGACATAATATCCACTAATCACCAAGGCCCTTTGCTCAAGACCAGTAAAAGTAATAGAGGTTGCAAAATACGGTGCGTTTTCTGAGGAGCAAATGAAAGAGAGACCAGAACAAGTACAGTTAATTGGGCATCGAAGGGAACATGAGTATGAAGGGTCATATTGACATTGGTCTCCATCATAACAGATATTTAGTCTAGACAACTGCAAAACAGGCAATGTGTTGTTCCCATCCGAACTGTTCTCTTGTTGACCTTTAATAAGGCCAGATGTACTGAATAAGTTTTCTGAACAGTGTGACCACAAGTCAATCAAATCTGAATTCAAAAAATAAAAACATATCTAACATAAAATAAAATCAGTTTTTTTTCTTTTGAATTAAATTGGTATAACACTTACTTTTTTAAAATAAAAAAAAAATGTTCATAATAGGTGTATAAAAATATTTTTTTCATTTTATTAAAACTTACATGTAATTATGTCTTCAAAATATTAGTAATCTTCATAAAGTTTAAATGTTATATGGAACTATACCACACTCTTTTTCGTCCTCGCCGTTCAGACAGTCTGGTTGAAGATCGCAAACTTTTGATAATGGAACACATTCAGCACGATTTATGTGACAGCGAAATTCGTTTTGACCACAGCTACCTAAAAGCATTGACAAATCTTATAAAAGAATAGTCACATTTTTATGTTTCTTGACAATCGTACTAACTGTATGAACTCTACAAATACAAGAGAAGATCTTGTAATTTGTAAGAACTTGTTTCTGATCGTTTTATGTTACAAAATTAAATTCATTCACTTTTCACATTTTATTTTCAGAGTCATGGAGGGATCTTTATCGTGCCAACACCTCTCGTGACATGGGATCTCTGTTTTTAAGTTCTCGTCCGAATGATCTAGAATTTTTACTTCAAGTGCCAATTGCAAGCGCATGGCGAATGAAATAAAATAATGTCTACCTGGCCTCTCCCGACTTTAATTATCAGCAATCGTCATGGAATGCCTCTAATCATAAGATTATGACTTACTGAAATTTTGGACTTTTTAATCTTTTTGATCAAAACTGTACATCGTATGTTTGTTATTAATTTCAGACGTCGGTCGTCTCTTCTAATAAATAAACTATTTGTAATCGGTTTATAGCCCAGATAGGAAGAAACATACCTTATTAACAGAAGGAATAATTTGACTTTTTTAACTACATAGTTCTGGGTTTTTTGTTACATATTTTGCATTGATAAATCGTAGACTGTGTACGTTGCCAAACAACATAATAAAATCAAATTATATTCAAGAACCGAAACATTGTGAGAAGCATAAGTAATACGCGTACTGAATTTTCATGTTTCATTTATCTCAGGACAATCAGAGCCATTCCGAATCAATCGCCTATTTTGCGTTACCGTTCACTTTGCGCACGCGTATGCTCTCCTTTCACGTTCTCCATTCAATCACCGTTTACAAACTGTTCCCTAAATTGTGTTTATCTTTTGCTTAGTGTTAGCTAAGCGTTTCCTCAAAATGATTTTGGGAACGTAGAACAAGGCTTGTTATTTTCACAATGATAGTTAGAAAAAGGACATGCACACATGACCATGCATTATGAGGATATAAAATTTAAAAGAGAATTTTTCAACGAAAGTAATTTATTCATACTATTCATTAATTTGGAAAGAAAGATTTTCTATCTAAAAACAAGAAATTTTTTACACAACACCGAAGCTTTAGTGAAGGTTAAAGTTTCTTATAGAAAACCCCCAAGGTCAGAATTTTAAAAAAGTGTCAATAGACCTATCTTATATAAATTTGAAATCCATAGCGCTAAAAATTCAAAAGTTATGGTCAAAATCATTGTGTTCAAAACATAGGACAAATTCCAAAAACAAAGTTAAAAAATAATAGTATGTATATAGGGGTGACATTGTCATTAGAATCAGATATGCGAAATGTAGAAACCCTAGCATCAACTGTTCAAAATGTTTTGCCAAAGTGAATAGATCTCAATCAAAAGTCAAACTCCAAGTTCAAGGACAAAATCATAAATAATGTTGATATCTAAAGTAAGGTCTGATAAAAAAAAATATATGAACTGTGAAAATAAATCTCTTGTTTTAACTGGCAAAACGTTTTAGTTAAATTTGGGAAATATTTTACAAATCTGGGTATAACTCCGAGGAAAAGGTCAAAAAGTCAATTTATACAGTACCGACCAGACCCAAACTGACACAAAGCAGTTCCAGAGCAGTCCCGCGCAGCACAGTTAAGGTTATACATGTACCGTAAAGAGGAGGGCCCTAATTAATACGGGAAATGTTTACTTTCACGTCACACATAATATGTACCATAAAATGAAATTATTTGATTTCAAAGTGTTGGATATAAATGCAGCGTTTTGTTAAATCCCATACAACAATATTTAAACTATTCAGCGATCGCAATGTACTTGTCAATGTGACGTCATCTCGCAATAATGACGCAGTTTGTGCACAGCGAGAGGCTGATCAAGTCACATTTTGTACAATGAAAAATGGCTTCTAGCTGTTTTCAAATGAAATATTATTTGCAGTTATATAAAAGGCCGTTAACTTAGATGTAATGTCTTTTTTTACTATTTTATCTATTAAATGTCCGTATTTTTTCCAGACAATTGATACTGCCTTGTGTTTGTATGCAGATTCATTGAAAAAGTAGTAAAGGGACCCTAATAAATCGATTTATTGCAAAGGCATACCCTCAATGTATCTTGCCAAGTTTTTCATACATAATAAGCTCAAGAAGCATAGAGTAATTTGAAAAGTGCTGCGAACCTCACGAAATATTTGGAAATAAATTAATTATAGCTGTTTATTCAATGTAGTTGACTAGCAAAATATTCAATTTGTCGTTCAACAAATCAAATTTTAGCAATAAATTAGGCCCAAAAATGTGTGTTTCCGGTAACATGTCCCTCAAAATTAGGGTAGGTAGGTAGGCAATTATTTTGTTTTACTTTACTTTTTATTTTAACTCAACAGTATAATTGACGTTTTTAGGTATATTATATGTATACTGTATATTATATTAAATATAAACAGTCAAGTAATATTTTGTTTTTTAGAGGTACATGTAGATATCAGAACCAACTGCAAGAGATTGGTTTACAGAAAAAGACATTTGAATTTTAATCACAATTTAATAATGAAATTTTGTCACAGCTAAAAAAAGTTAAATAAAGAATTCAATATTGTTTTTCAGGCCTACTTCCACTTCGACCTCATTATCATCACATGTAAAGACAATATATATTTGTAAGACTCCAAGGTCCGATGGTGACGCCAAAGTCCGATGGTCTCGCCAAACCCCGATGGTCTGCGCCAAACCCCGATGGCACGCGGTCCTTACGGACGCCAAAGTCCGATGGTCACGCCAAAGTCCGATGGTTGGTTTCCTATGAGACGCGCGACGCTAAAGTGCGATGGTCTGACACGCCAAAGTCCGATGGTGCGGGAATAGCTGTTAACGTTTATGACGTCATAGTATTCTGACGTTAATCTTCTAATTTTCAAAACCCAAAGAAAAACATGGATGCGGCAGTTTGTCCAGATGACGGATATATCTTTGAAAAAGTTAAGAAGAAGCGGGAGACAAATGACCCAAGTCCGGAGCAGTTTTGGTCCGTTATGAAAGATGTCGAGAAAATATGTAAGTTAAAGGCAGAAAATTCCGCATGGGGAGCAAAGAGAATTAAGGAGGAGCTAGGTATTTCAATGGGGGAAACAAGTGTACGGAAATATGTGTCAAATTTTATATACGACATTGACACCGATTCAACCTTCTATAGGAGCTCGAAAGTAAGCGAGGTACATAGAAGAGTTCTATCCAAGGATCAGCTGATCGTTGAGATTCAAAGAAATCACAATGTGGATCACAGAAAAAGTGATGCCATCTACGAGACAATCAGGAAAACGTTCTTTCCTGTCACTCGGGAAAATGTCCGACTTCTCTTCAAACAGCATGTAGAATGTAGCAAGTGTCTCGCAGCAGTTGATCTGCCGAAAACGGAGAGGACGAGACGTCCCATTCCGGCATCATACCCTAACAGCAGATGGCAAATGGACCTAAAGAAAATGCCACCATGCAGAGGATTCAATTACATTTGTAACATTGTAGACTGTTACAGCAGGTTTGCTTTTGGAACCTGCTTAAAGCAGAAAACAGCGAAAGAAGTCTCAGACGTTCTTCTGCGGTTTATCTACTTATTCGGGCCTCCCAGAATTCTACAAACCGAAAACGGGTAAGAATTTAATAACGCTGATTTATCGGCCGTAATGGATGAATTTAAGACAAGGCATGTTCATGGTAGACCTTACCATCCCCAGTCCCAAGGTATTTTTTTTTTATCTCGCTGTATTGCAAAATTGCTAAATTCCTTATACTGAGTTAAAAAGTATAATAGTTTTTAGATGTACTATAGTTGTAAACATATCAAGGTAATCAAAATTTCTAGATCTAAAATTTCATTTCTAATAAATCAAAATTGCGTTTATACATGTACAAGGGGTGTTAATATGGAAAAGTAAATTAAAAATGCCGAGTGTAGTGTGAGCAAGAGCAAATAAATTTTACAGGTCGAGTCGAAAGGTTTAATAGAACCGTGGTGGCATACTTCCGGACCCAATTTGTCGACACCAGAGACTGGCCACGTAACCTGGAGGAGTTTTATTATAAGTACAACAACCGCGTTCACAAGTCTACAAAGCCCATGACACCACATCAGATGTTCTTCAAAAGACCAAACTTCTCTGTCGTAGTAGAAGAACAGGTAAAAATATTCTCATCGTTGTATAGAAAAAGCTATGAACACATTTCATATAAGTCAAATAGAGACGGTGCAAGGTCTAACCCTAATCAGTCAAAAAGAGCGCAGTCTAATGGGACAGAAAGACTAAACCTAATTAGTCAAATAGAGTGCAAGGACTAGCCCTAATCAGTCAAAAAGAGCACAGTCTAATGGGACACAAAGACTAAACCTAATTAGTCAAATAGAGTGCAAGGACTAGCCCTAATCAGTCTAATGGGGCGCAAGAATTAATCCATTTACTATTCAAATAAAGTGCAAGACCTAACCCTAATTAGTCATATAAAGTGCAAGAACTAACCCTAATCAGTCTAATGGGGCTCAAGGACTAACCTTAATCAGTCTAATGGGGCACAAGAACTAACCCTAATCAGTCTAATGGGGCACAAGAACTAACCCTAATCAGTCTAATGGGGCACAAGAACTAACCCTAATCAGTCTAATGGGGCACAAGAACTAACCCTAATCAGTCTAATGGGGCACAAGAACTAACCCTTATCAGTCTAATGGGGCACAAGAACTAACCCTAGTCAGTCTAATGGGGCACAAGAACTAACCCTAATCAGTCTAATGGGGCACAAGAACTAACCCTAGTCAGTCTAATGGGGCACAAGGACTAACCTTAGTCAGTCTAATGGGGCACAAGGACTAACCCTTATTACATAGAAAGGGGGAGGGGGAGGGGTCAAATTTGTGGTATAGTCTGCGATTAATAATCCGTATATCTCAGTTTTTTCTACAAAGAATATCCTCAACATTTCGGCTGAAATGCGAGGGTTAACTTAAACCCTTTAAGTCCCCCGATAAAATGAGAGCTACTAACCGTAATTAGTCTTTTTTATATTACTCATTGAGCGCAGAGATCTTGTGAATCTGAGGATCAGTTAAATAAAAACAATCAGTTTCAAGTGATTAAAGGATAAATGACATCTACATTTACCGTACAGGGTTGATATGGAATGTAACCTTTTTAATTCTCATAGATTTTAAAATGTCAATAATCATAAATTTTAGATATCGATGTGCAACTTAACAAGAGAGGAGAGAGAATTTCTGGAAAAAGCTCACCTTGATGTCGATGAGGATGACGCAGATGAACAAAGTAATGACAAAAAGGACAATGAAATTGACAGCAATATCACAGATTCAGAGGTGCTACATAATTAATTTTTAAATGTGCGAAAACAATAATCATTGGCTGAAAATAAATTAACTAATCGATAATGACGATAATTTAAAAAAAAAATTGGTTTATTTATCCTGTTTAAACTACGGCAGAATTAATTGAGCAAATACATGTAACTTAACTAATCGTCTATTTATCTGTGCCTTTTTTTAGTCAAACCATGCCAACCAAAATATCATTTCAACACAACTGCCAATCACGTCAACAAGTGATGATGAAGCAACGGTAGGACCCCCCCCCCTTCCGGTTCCTTCATTTATAATTTTTTTGTGTTGATTAATGAGGAATGTAGATTACTTTGTCAACGAATGATGATATATGGCAACGGTCCGATTTTAAACATTTCTATATAGTATAATGAGAAATGTGGAGTTTAAATTAATTTTTTAATATGACGTTAGGACCATTTGCCGCCTTTTTGACCATTTCTAATATTAAAATTGTGGAGTTAAATAAAATTATTTTTTTTAAAACAGGTCACTACTGGAGATCTGGATAAGCTCCCGCTGGATTTGTCTCCCCTGCCCCGTGAAAGCACTAAACCACTGCAAGATGTAACAAACTCTCAAGTTATACGCAACGTTCAACAAATGCAGGTAATAACATGCAACTCTCATATGGGGTAAAAATATTGAGTAAGGGATTCATTTCAATTGCAATCTTTTTTGTTGTTATTGTGAATAATTTTTACATGATATTAAAGATGCACTTTAAAACTGTTTCAGTCCGGTGTAAGTCCATACTACAAAGATTTGTATAACCGGCTATTCCAGTACCCCGCAGTCAGCAATAAAAGAAGATACTCAGACTCTATGTGCTCCATGAAAGAGGTAAGACCAAATTCTTACAATTGGAAAATTGAAGAGCAATTGAGAAAGACATATTAAATGATTTTAAGATTATAAAATTTATCCAACAGAATTCTGACCGCTGGAACAACGACTTGTATCCACTGGAACTCTTTCCTAAAAAACTAGCGACTGTAGCAACACTGCAGAAGTTTGATCCCGCAGTAGATGACATTGTAGATTTTAAACCGAATTCGGTGCTCTCTGCTGGTACAAACGTTTTCCTATCGGGCTACTGGAGGAAGGGACGGGTTACTAAAGTTGACATGGACGATAGCAAAGGAAAAGTGTACACTGTGGAGGACTGCGAGAACTATAAAATTCACCTTTTGTCTAAATATCTAATACGTCCTAACATGCTGTAAATTGCAAATGTACAATTAAGGGTCTTGGAATAAATATTATTATTATGGATCTAGATTAAATATTGGTATTATTTTCAACAATTTGTTTTTTTTAGATCAACCGTTGTTCATTATAATTAATTTTTTTCGTATTTCATTGTACCATTTCATGACTCAGCACCGAAATTTGGCGCCATAGTATGATGACGTCACAAACGTGTGTCGTTTTCCAGCACCATCGGACTTTGGCGTGTCAAACCATCGGGGTTTGGCGCAGACCATCGGGGGTTGGCGTGACCATCGGACTTTGGAGTCCCATCGCACTTTGGAGTCCTACATATTAAATCTTTTTTCTTGGTGAGAATCTTTTTTTTAATTATGTGTACATGTATATGTGCAAGATATTTAGCGTTGTAGATGATTTTCCGATTGCTGCGTTCCGCCAAAGCCGCTAAAAAGAATACACAGCCAAATGTTATACGTTTACAGTATTTAAGCACAATTTTTTGGCATATTAATTATTCAATTTTTTTTCTGTGATTGATACAGGTTCCAATAATTTTTTTTAATATAAAAATTTAACTTGAATTGATTATTTCCTACCATAATTAGCTTTAATAAATCTTATCATTATAGACCATGTACGTATTTGTACTTAAAGAAAGGTTTTGTCATATGAAATGCACATATCAAATAAGAGATAGCTTCAACCAATGAAAAACTTTAATCCAGGTTAACGTTTTTACTGACAAACAGTCAATCAGACGAACGGACTGACGGGCAAAAATTATATAATCCCGGCCCAAATCTTCTTTTACAGCTGTGAAATAAGTTTTTGTATTAAGGATAATAACAAAATAAGCGAACATATAAGATATGCCTAAAAATAAAAATAAATAGAAATATTTTGCCATTCATCTCATTTTCTTTTTTTTTCTATATTTTCATTCTGCTTTATTTAAGAACATGTATTTTAACACTTACTGCAGAGTCCCTTCGTTATGGAGATGTTGTAAAGAAACACGATTCCATAGGAAGGAAGAACATAATTCAATACTCGAAACACAATCTGAAACAGATAAAAGTATTAAACGTATTTCATGCTCAAAAATTCAATGAAACAATACAAATCATGACCAAATGAGCACGAAACTCTGAAATTATCAGTTACAGGAACAGATGTAACGGAACATTTTACACCACATTTAACTCATATGTCGTACATGTACTCTTTTTTAATGATTAGAGAAAGGGTACGTTCAGTTTATAATGGCCTTAAATGTAGTAGACATAGAGGCTATCTTTATTGTGTGATTTGATATTGGCTTTATCCAACGAGTTGAAATAGTGTATATATTCGCGAGACTTGCCGAGCGAATATACATCATTTTCAACCAATCTGACTAAAGCCAGACCTCTATTTACGCTATCGCATAGAGGATCTGATAACTCCCAATTAGAGGTCATGTTCTGGTGAACTTTTAATTGACCAATCAAATCGCGTCTTCATTTGCAATGTCTGGAATTTCGGAAGTTTTGTCATTTCTGTTAGTATAGAAGACATGCCCGATGTATTCCGATAAACGTAAACATGGCGACTTCCACACCTCGGAAGACATGATGTGTCTTATCGGACACTTGTATCCTCTGCGGATTTTCGTTTATACAGATTGAAAGAAAGGAAAATGGTGAGGAAAAAGTTCACAAGTTTTTCGAAACGAAGTTAAGACTAAACACCGAAAGAAAAGATAACATAAAACAACTAACAGGCCTGACAGACATTGCAGATGTCATAAATGCAGGTGTGTGTAAAAAGTGTTATCGATCAGTTGAATCTATAATGAAAACCGAATCCAAAAATGAGCAAATAAAACAGAGGTTTCGCGAGGTGGCACAGAGAACAATACAAACACTCACGATGCAGCTGCTTTCCCCTCGGAGAAAGTCCATAACTAAACGGATGCTTAGGAGCCCGTCCTTGCCATCTTCAAAAAAGCAGACTTTCGACGTATCCTACCGCAAGCTTGTGCAAATATCACCATTCAAAGATTTGACAAATAGAACAGATTTGCAGAAAACAGAGGTAATGATAGATCACGATATTATATTATATGAACAGTGTATATAGATAGAGAAAAAAAATAATTAATCCGAAATTCCTCTGTGATAGTGTAAGAAAGGGGTTCGAATCTAAAGTATTTCGGATTAAGAAATAATGCATGTCTATTGTTTTTTATGCTATTAACAAGTACTGAACATAAACAAAAACACACACATTTTGACATACATGACAACATAACTTACATAAGTCATTATGTGGTTATCCCTGGTGTACTTGATCTTCCATAAAAATCTGATTGATATTTTCTTTTCAGTAGCTATTTCAGTCCTGTAAATTAAAAGGTGTTTAATTAAAATATGAAGAATGAACTTTCACTCATATTGAAAAGATGTTTGTACTTTGATCAGAAACCCACAGCAATTAAACTTGTTATTTCTGCTAATTTGCAATTCAGCTACAATATATTAACATTATATTTACTTTGAATTGACAGCTGCCTCTTACATATCAACTACCTAGTAGTAGTTCATTTACTGGTATCCCTATTGCACCAAAGGAGAAACAAGGTATGCTTAAAAAGTTTGAGGGTGTGAATTCTATGAGTTTGAATGAATAAATTTGGCCACCTTTCTTTATTCACATACTTCATGTACTTAATCATATTAATTGTCACTGTGTGGTGAATTAATCATATAATAACTAAGCATTGTTTTGCCATGGAATACAATCACATCTTGTATTTTGTAAATGTCAATTAGAAATAAAATATGTTAGAAAATTCTTTTACTACTGCAAGTCACCTGACTTTGGATTTTTCTTCCTAAATATTACATCTAGTACGTCTAGTATGAAAATACAAGGATCTAAGCGATCTCTAGATTTTGGGATTTCAAATAAAGAACTCGATGACATTCATACAACATCATTAGATGGGTCAATTGAGGTTAACTTAGAAAAAGAATTGTTCATGAAGTTTCTAAAGTTACTACTAACTTGTTGATTGTTACACATGTTTACTTAACATGATTATTTCCAATTTACCAGTTGACTCTTATATATATTCACAGCATTTTTAGATTTCCATTAATTATACATTGATTATACAATTGAACATGTAGTTACAAGTTGGTGTATAAATTTAGTATGCAATATATTAAGTTCACTAGTTTTTATTGCTTTTTTGCATTGATTATACAATTGTTCATGTAGATACTAGTTGTTGTAAAATTTAGCATGTGATATATTATGTTCACCAGTTTTATTGCTTTTTATTTTTGCATGTGCATGTTGCTGTTTTTTTCAGATTTGAAATCAGACCTGGATTTGTAAATAAACTCAACTGTGATTTAAGGTATATGTAAAAAGATTTGAACCTATTACATGATTATATCACTAATTTTTATCAAATGGAAGGAAAACAGACTATTTGAGATGGACAGAAAGATATTACAAACTGTCAACCGGAAATGAAAATGGTTTGACATCAAAGAAGTAAAAAAATGAATTAGTATGAGTTTATGAATATGTTCAAGAAATATTTGTGAGTTTTGACATATATTCTAATTTACTTTCAGCTCAGCATATACTATCCAAGTGGTCGAAAAAGTCGTTTCATAATTGATGAGAATGAGAAAAAGATCTGCAAGATTGTTTTTAGAGGAAAAGAAGTGGATCGAGGACTGAAAGACTTTTTAAAGACTACGAACCCCAACATATTAGTTGAGGGGTCATTATCAGTTTTAGGTAAGATGTGAACATGTCTGCATTGCTCACTTGGGAAATAAAATAACCAGAAATAACAAATTTGATACATCAAGGCTTTGAGTATATATTCATATTAATTAAGTTGAAATTCAGCATGTTTGGTTTGATTTTGTCTGTTAATAAATACGACTTATGTTTATAATGCATATGTACTACTTTCTGCCATGTGATTAGATCAAGATAAAAAATTCTAATTAATATATGAAATCATGATCAGATTATACTTGTTTACAGTTTTAATTTGCATCTTTCTCAGGTGATGAATGCAAAAATATGTGCAAGAGAAATTCTGGTAGTGTTCTTCAAGATAAATCAAGCAGCAATGTTTTAGAATTTACATGGGACAGTATGTATTCTGAGCTGAAAATAAGAGCACCAAATGTCTTAAAGACAGTATCAGCGATGGTATCAGATATCCCATTACAAGTGAGTGAGAAACCATTTCAGTATGTCATGTATTCTGTGTCACAAATCCTGCATGGAAGATCCCAAGAAATGTCCTTAGTTCAGTACTTGTCTGGATTGGTGTTGATGCATGAAGGATGCACTCTTAAGGTAATAATTGTAGTGTACTAATGAAAATGTGTCTACTAGCAAAATAAATGCAATTTTATAATTTTGGAGCAGAATGACTTATTATACAATGAAGCAAATTTATGTTTTAATTCATTATATTAATCCTTCTGTTCTACAATGCATTATTAATCACTTGCATAAATTTGTACATCATTGATATAAATTGATTTATAAAACTGTTATACCATATATCAGAGTACCATAATCTTTGGAATCTGATAGAAATATGAATTTTGCTGTACTGTATTGTTTTTATAAATTAAATAAAAAGTCACTTTATATTAGTTATTTTGGCATGTTCATTGCATTGATTTGATATGAGATTTACCAATTTTTCAGGACATTGAGAGAATTGCTAAATTTGGAGCAAGTGTTCATCCAGAAACACTTAAAAGAAAGCTGAATTCTTGGGATGCAATTTTAGATGAGGAATTACTCAAGTACAAAGAAGAATGGAGTCGAGGAGGGCAAACAAAATACCAACTCATAGGGGACAATTGGGACAGAAATATCATTCCTTCTTACAGAACGTCTCAAGACAAAACATTGTCCTTGCACTTGTTTCAGGTCATTGGAGTCCTTGACAGAGTGAATTGTGTGGTGGACACTGACTCACAGCTCATTGATATTTCAGACCTGAATCCTGTGAATTTCATACCCTCCAGTGAGGATCAGGATATTCTTCTCCATGAGCTTACTTTCCTTGTTGCAAGTTCAGTCATTGCTAATATTGACCAGATGAATGACAGTTTTGTATCAATTTACCCTAAGCATTTGCAACACAAATACAGCAATTACTCAGGAATAAAAACAGAACAGGTAAGACTTTATGTATGGATTATATGTATTTTATATCATATTTTCTATAGAAAAGCATAACTTTAATACATGTACATGTTCTTTGCACAGTATCCTTTGGGGCTATTTGATTGCAATGAAATGGTCACTCAGGATGTTATCAGACTACTAAAAGAGCCATCAAAGAAGTATGTACCCACAGATGATGCAGGAGAAATTGTGGAAGAAGTGTTCTTTGGAGGTAATTTAGAATATATTAAAAAGGAATGTACTAACACGTTTGGAACAAATTATCCACATTTATTGTATTTACATTTATGAGTAATTTATACAAGTTTGATGTAAATACACAGAAAAAAAATTATTTTAAGTTTTGTACAGGTAAAATGACATTCCGTCTGTCAAGATTGGTTTTGAATGCTTTAAAATCTGCTTTAAATTTTTAACATTTTGGTGATTAATCTAAGTTATAGAAAGTCAATGAAACACATCCTCCTCTGCTAAACTAAATCACTACAATGGTACATTATTATAACAACATTCTTTGGTAATGCTTTAACATATTAATGGAATGCTGATATTTATTAATTCATCTCCTATAGGAGACAGATTAACAGATGAAAGAATACAGAGTGCCCAAGAAGCCATGACAAATAATGAAACTGCCTTAGAAAAATTGGAAGGATTCATTTCTAAAATTGAAGATTTCCACCGGCTAATGAACTTCCTTGAGGTAATATTTCAATATCATGTTTTAAAGGAATACAAAATGTAAATGCTCAGGATTCTTTTAATGAAAAATACCTCAGGTTAACCTGTTAATAATTTAAACATGTAAAGTAGATGCTGTAAAAGAAACAGCCAAGACATTTATATAATTTTTATTTCTAAAATTTGCAGGCAATAGTTATGCAAACATATAGCACTCAATCAGCAAGTGACCGTGGGACAATGTACTATTACAAGAACATTTTAAATGCACGCAATGTCAAAGGAAAAGTTAAAAATTCTTACAGGGGATATAAAATGCTGTATCGCACTGTATTTGATGCTATGTGCTGTGTATTATTTTTACAAGAGCTAGGGATTCACAACTCAGAAGAGAGTGTATCATTACCTGATGAATTTTGCACATGGAATAAAGACCAAAAAATCCAGTGGCTAAATAACATTTGTGAACGAATTGTAAAGAAATGGTTTTTTGGAGATGGTGATTTGTTTGAAGACTTAAGACAAAAATTGACTGATTCAGATCATGAAGAAAATTACTGGTTTGCAAATTTTCAAGATGGACGATTTTCCTGCCATTACTGTGGAAAAACTTACAGTCACCTTAGAAGTGCGGAATCACATGAAAAAGGAATTCATGGCCATTCCAAACCATCTGAAAGAAAGAGTACTGCTTCAAGCCTTAAGCAAGATGAACTGCATGATTATTTACTAGCACTTTTTCGCCTTGCAGCATTACACAGGAATCTCGATTCTGCAGTGGACATGGCAGATGGCAACCGATCTGTTCGCTCCGCTAAATATGAGACCCCATTGTACAACAAAACGCACAAGACAAAATAACTCATTGGAAGCATCCATTTAACTTCTCTGGTTTCAGGAACCTTGCCTTCTCTTCAAACAGAGAGACTAATTGCAAACAGATTCATAAATTTATCTGGTGGAAAAAACTCTAACATGGCCCTTGATGAGTATGTAGAACTAGTCAATAGAGACACAAAGAACACTTGTTCTGGATTTCAGTCGAAAGAAAGCATTATAGCACATTCAAAACAGTTTCCACTTCTTATCAAAGCAGTAAAAAATCTGGACATGATCAGTGATATTCACAAACGGAAAGGCTTTCACAACATCCCATCTTACAAATCTGATGTACAGAAGATCATTGTAGATCTCTTTGACATTGATGGATTTTCCTATCACGAAGGACGGAAGCTCAAGTGTCGCCAACTTGTTCAAAACAGCAACCCGTTTTCAGACTGTCACAAACAGTTAGTGAACATGATTTACAGACACAAACCTCTGCTACCATTCCGTCGATTAAGGAACAGAAAATTATAATTATCATTATGGCTTTTAAAATACATTTAAGGAATTTTTTTCCTGAGACTTACTTTAGATTTATTTCACCTTTCTTGTAAGCTGCATTCAAATGAAAAGTGGTTGAAAGATTTCAACATGTAAAATGTATTAAGTAAATGCATATATTGTAAAATAGCATAATGGAGTATATTTGTTTTTGGTAAAAAAAAAATCATTTGCAATCATGTTACGCAACATGCTCAATTTTTATTTTAACAATTGGAAAGAATAAATATGGATATCTTAAGAACTTGTTCATCTTACTTAAACAAGAGGCCCATGGGCCTTATAGGTCACTTGAGCATCATTTAACAAATTTCCAACCATTATTTTTGGTTTGTGTTTTAAACCAGAGGCCAAATTTGATTGACATTGGTTCCCTGGTTCCAGAGAAGCAGCTAAAAATTTAAAGTTTATGACGACAGACGGAAACAGATAGTAATAGGTCACCTGAGTGACTCGGGCCCCAGGATCATGAAACGAAATTGGACTTAAGTCAAAAATTTTAATCAACTATAAAATCCTGATTTGATGTTGAATTTATCTCGAAATTTGCAGACAAGAAAACTTTTGTGGAACAATATTGGAAAATATTTGGATTTTGGTATGCTTGAATTCTACAAGGGTTTAGTACATGAAAATTTTGACTCAAGCTTAAGATGTTGCATGATCTCGGGGTCTGGTGACCTAAAAAAGGGGAGAGATCCAGCACACATCCTACACACCTTTTATTTTAGCTTATCAACTTTTGATGCATTAATGACTATAAATGTACCGGTTCTAAATAAATACCAAAGATATAGCAGGAATTTAAGCAAAACAAAAATGTAGAATGTGCTAGATCCATCCTACAAAGTAAACAAAAACAGAGTTCAGAAGTGCATCATTTAATTCATTTCAGTAAGGTCATCATCACCTGATTCATACTCATATGACAAAGTATCACTGTCACTGGAGGAATCCAATGTGTCTTCAACTCTGTCATAAGACAGATTTCTTACTGCTTTCTCCAATACTGTTAGAGAACAGGAATTGCATGAACAAACTGTTGCACAAATGTCACAACAAGTATGTTTTCCAGTATTTTGCACAGATTTTAATTCCTTGTCTGATAAAAATGTTTTAAGTAATTGAATTCTTCTGCACTCTGTTGATGTTACATATGTTTTTACATCCTGGTCAACATTTCGCAATTGCTGTCCGTAATATAATAAAATGGCACATGAGTGTTGCCCATCTCGTCCAACTCGCCCAGTTTCCTGGATGAAATCTATCAAACTTTTGAGAGGCCCATATATTATAACATTGTGGCACGATGAAACATTTACTCCCATTCCTAATGCACTGGTGGCAACAACAACCCGCAATTGACTCTCCTTTGTTAAATTTTCAATTGTAGTTTTTTTCTTTTCCTCAGAAGTTTCTGAATGAAACATTTCTATCATTTCATTGATATTGTGAATATTAGACAATTCAGTTGCAAGAAAATTGTAAATTTGTCCAACGTCTCTTATTGATTTACAATATATTATTGTTCGGGGAAAGTTCTCCTTCATCTCGGAAATGGCGTCCACAATCCATACCAATGAAGACTCAATATTCTGCTCCACCTTTTTCACAATATATTTTATGTTTTCTTGGTTTGGGGAAACTGTGATATACTCATACTCCTTTAATCCTAGAACTTCTGTGACCCTTTTCTTAATTGTGTTCGTACAGGTAGCACTTAGTGCCAGAACAGATGCCTCCGGAAAATATGACCGTATTTCTCCAATGTGTCGAAACCACCTTCTGAAGACCTTTTCTTCTTTTTCTGCTTCTAGACCACCCCTAAATTTGAAATAAGAGTTTTAAAATGTTTTAATTACAGAATTTCCTTATTTTTTATACTTGCTGGTGTTAATATGAAAGTGAAAATTAAATTAAATTTTTAAGAGGAATAGACTTCCTGAGGCCCAGGAGAACCTAAATTTTACCAAACTTAAACATCAATGCTTTTATTCCTCCTTATCCTCATTATAAAATTTTATAATTTATTTAAAATAAATAGAAAAGACTTGCCAGGTGGCTACTGTATGGAATTCATCAACTACAACTGCAGTTACATGCAGTTTTTGAAGGGTCTGTCTCCAACGGCTATCTCCAACCAAGGACTCTGGTGATGCATAAATTATATCAACTTTTCCAGCTTCTATCAAGTCATCTGTCTCTTTGTCTTTGCCTATAACAACCACTAAATTGTTAATTCAGTAGCCATTAATGATAATAGAGAGGTTAAGCAGATGACCGTGTACGTGTAGCTAGGGAAATCCCCTAATTAGATGTGATTTACGTCATCAGTTTTGCATACCGCGTAATTCTACAAGTTGTTCACAACGTGTAGATTTGCAACTACACGTTGGTGTAAACTTGTAGCTTCTTAAACTCAAACTATGGAATAAATATTTTTCAGTCTGTATTTAGTATGAAGTTGACTGTTTATTACGATTATCCAATGTATCTTTTTTACTTAAAGTCATTGATTTATTTGATACAATGGATTGTAAAGTGACATGTTGAAATGACGTTTTACACGTACCGGTACACGTTCAATTTGTTAAACAGAACACGACATTAGTTACGCGTACGTGTAAAATCACTTCTAGGTTTACACGTACAAGTAGACGTACACGGTCAAATGCTTAACCTCTCTAATAGCACCAACAAGAGCCAAAAATAGGCCCTATCTTTCTTATTAATGTATTAGGTCCTCTTGCCATTTTAGCACTGTGTATACATGTAAAATAAACTAATAACCTTTACGTTTACATTGGCAGTGTAATAATTAGGTACCTGATAATGTCCTGATGACCTGACTGCATGCATAGTCAGTAAATCTAATTGTTAAACTGACTGCACCTCAATGGACTTAAACAAGTCTGGCACAATATTTATATCTATATCTATATACATTTACATCTATAGACATGTAGTGTGAAAAAGTATTTAGCTTTAGAAAGCTATACAAATTTGCTATATTTAATAAGCTGTTCAACTTATTCAAATATGAAAAAATGCAAATAAGTGAGAGAAAAATTGTCAGTGTCAACATGATCATTGTCTATCAATCATACACAGCAATAAGATGTTATTATACTAATTATTGTCTCAACACATATCATTAAGTTTACTTAGATTTTTCCATATTAAAAGCTGCTGAATACTGCACTGTGATAAATGTTCAAGAATCAAGATTCAAATATACTATTTTTACTTGGTAACAGAACTCTTTACACGACAATATGCCTAGCGGTAATCATAATTTAAAGACAAACCTTTAAAAGCTGCCGTAATCAGTCCAAGAGAAGAGAGCTTGTTGACCTGATCCTGCATTAACGAAACAAGAGGGCAACAAACGATAACTTTCCCAAAGCTCTCGTCGTCTTCCAAGGCTCTCTTAACTGGCAAACAACAAGCGCTACATATCGTTCACAATGAAACCAAGCGGGATAAAGTCACCATCAACTCTTCTAAAAGCGACGTTATAATAATAAACGCGCACAAGAACAGACCAACCCAGACCTGGACTTTGGGTGACAAGGAGATAGAAGAAGTGGAAATGACAAAACATGTTGGATTGATAAGATCATCAAATGGCAAAAACGACATCCAAAGTAGAATCCAACTGGGCAGAAGAACGATGTATGCACTACTTGGGGCAGGACTGCATGGAAAAAATGGTATCAATCCTAAAGTCTCTTATAAGATCTACACCACATTCTGCAGACCAAGAATGACATATGGATTAGAGGCTGTCATACTATCTAGAAGCGAAGAACAAGAACTGCTCCTTTATGAGAGAAAGTTACTGAAACAGATCCAAGGGCTATCAGTAAAAACTCCTATCATTGCTGTGTACTCACTCCTGGGGGCTATACCAATTACTGTATGCATAGAGAAAAATACACTAACAGCATTCTACAAGATCATCAAGAATCAAGCACTACTGAATTAAATATCCCCTTAGATTCCAAAAAATCCCCTGTTGTCCCCCTGTCAGTCCCTGACATTTTCCTGTCTCTCCCTGACTTTCTCCTATGATCCCCTGACGTTGTCCCTGCTCTCCCTGTCCAGTCCCTGTCGTCCCCTGTCGTTGTCCCTGCCTTCCCTGTCTACTCCCTGTCGTCCCCTGACATTCTCTGATCTCCCTGTCCAGTCCCTGTCGTCCCCTGTCGTTGTCCCTGCCTTCCCTGTCTACTCCCTGTCGTCCCCTGACATTTATTTTGGCCAAGAAAAGAAGTTTAAAAAATATTTTTGTTGCATTTAAGAGTGGAAAATGATATAGTCTTGAAAACTTTAAGTATTATTTTGAAAATATAGACTTAGTAAAAAGTTAACACATTTTTAAATGCTTAACTAAATCCCCTGTAATTTAGTTTCAGTTTCAGTTTCTTTATTTCTTTAAGCCAACTGGCCCATCAGAGTTGTATTTAGTTTCTATCACTTGTATCAATGTGATTTTTTTAGTTTGGTAGCATTTCGGGGGGAGAACGGCAGAGAATTGCATCATTCTAAAGAAGAAATAAATTACCAATTTATTTCATCTTGTGATGGTAGACGGCATATACATTGTGGTTTATGAACCTTTTATATATATTTATAAACTTTGTCATTTTTTATTTGATCTACTTTGAAACATCTTTGAGCGTAATAACTGTCTTTGTAAAAGAACTAGATTGAAACATTTGGGAATACATTATCAAATCCATGCGTGGGATATTTTGTTTTCCCAAAGAATTAAATGAATAAAAAATTAATTGAAAGCAATGATATATAAATGCATTAATAAAATAAATGTCTATTCAATAAATAAAAATTATTAAAGAAACTAAAAATCTACTTTATTCATTTATTTTCTTATGTGAATAAATCTACAAATCGACCGAATTAAGAATAAATAAAGAAATAAATTTATACCCCCAAAATTTGTTTTATTAGTTTTATTTTGTTTATTTGCTGAAATATGCTACAAAGTATTTTATTAGCATATTTAAACGATTTTCTATTACTTTAAGTCCATGATGGATATCAAAATAATCGTCTCATTATGCACAATATTAATCTGTCATTTACATTTTTGATACTTTGTTTTGATTTAAAAAATCGGTTTTCAAAACCCTAACACGGTTCTGAAACAACATCAAAGCCATTGATGTTTACCAGTAATTAACTCGGGGTATACGGTCATGACACCTATTATCTTTTTCACTGACCGCTATACCTTGTTTATGTTGTGGCAGGACGACCGTGTGTAGTTTGCAGCTGTTTGAAATAACATTTTCTCTTTGTATGAGAACTTTTTTTTCAATCAGAACAAAATAAAATTATCAAAAAAAAAAAAACTATTGACGGGTTAAGATTGTGCATAAAACAGTGCGACATTTAACTCCGGACACGACATTTGTCCGGACTTTCGCCAACCACTTTTCCAAAGATACATAGAAAAAATTTATGTCATCCGGTGGGATTTTTTTAATCGCACAACATGAACTAACCTTCACACCTGAATATCTTCCAGTTTAAAAGATATTACACCTGAAATCAAGAAATCCCATGGGATTATGGTGGGATTTTCTCTCCTAACCAATATCCCACCATTATTCTGTGGGAGAAAAATGAGTTCTGTGGGATTTTTTCTCCTATAGAATCAAAATTCCCATTTTTAACCTTACATGGGATTTTTTATCCCATAAGTTGTGAAATGGGACAAGAAGTTCCATAATTGTCACAAATAGGATTAAAAGTTCTCTATCATAATGTTTTATAGAACATATTGTCCTACAGGAGAATGGAAATTGTTTTTATCTCTTTAATTCTTTCCCTTTGAAAATTTCACTCCTAACTCTTTCTATTTATCATTTTACATTTAGAAAGTACATGCTATTGCAAGCAAAATAATACCAAATTGGCAAAATTTCATTGAGAAATAAAAAAGTTATGACCATTCAAGAGAACACAGCAGTACGATTAACAGAGAAATTTGGCATGATGATGGATTCTCCCTATGAAAATTTCAGTCCTCTTACAATTTATCATTTTACATTTAGAAAGTACATGCTATTGCAAGCAAAATAATATCAAATTGGCAAAATTTCATAAAAAAATAAAAAAGTTATGCTCATTCAAGAGAACACACCATTCCGATTGACAGAGTATAACATGATGATGGATTCTCCCTATGAAAATTTCAGTCCTCTTACAATTCATCATTTTACATTTAGAAAGTACATGCTATTGCAAGCAAAATAATACCAAACTGGCAAAATTTCATTGAGGAATAAAAAAGTTATGCTCATTCAAGAGAACACACCAGTCCGATTGACAGAGTATCACATGATGATGGATTCTCCCTATGAAAATTTCAGTACTCTTTCAATTTATCATTTTATATTTAGAAAATACATGCTATTGCAAGCAAAATAATATCAAATTGGCAAAATTTCATTGAGAAATAAAAAAGTTATGCTCATTCAAGAGAACACACCAGACTTAAGTACAATTATCGGATTAATATGACATGATGATGGATTCTCCCTATGAAAATTTCAGTCCTTTTACAATTTAACATTTTACATTTAAAAAGTACATGCTATTGCGATCAAAATAATATCAAACTGGCAAAATTTCATTGAGGAATAAAAAGTTATGCTAATTCAAGAAAACACACCAGTGCGATTGACAGAGTATAACACGATGATGGATTCTCCCTATGAAAATTTCAGTACTCTTTCAATTTATCAATTTACATTTAAAAAGTACATGCCATTGATGATTGCGAGCAAAATAATACCAAACTGGCAAAATTTCATTGAGAACAAAAAAAAAGTTATGCTCATTCAAGAGAACACACCAGTGCGATTGACAGAGTATAGCATTATGATGGATTCTCCCTATGAAAATTTCAGTACTCTTTGAATTTATCATTTTACAATTAGAAAATACATGCTATTGCAAGCAAAATGATACCAAATTGGCAAAATTTCATTGAGAAATAAAAATGTTATGCTCATTCAAGAGAACACACCAGACTTAAGTACAATTATCGGAGTAATATGACATGATGATGGATTCTCCCTATGAAAATTTCAGTCCTCTTACAATTTATCATTTTACATTTAAAAAGTACATGCTATTGCAAGCAAAATAGTACCAAACTGGCAAAATTTCATTTAGAACAAAAAAAAAGTTATGCTCATTCAAGAGAACACACCAGTGCGATTGACAGAGTATAGCATTATGATGGATTCTCCCTATGAAAATTTTAGTCCTCTTACAATTTATCATTTTACATTTAGAAAGTACATGCTATTGCAAGCAAAATAATACCAAACTGGCAAAATTTCATTGAGGAATAAAAAAGTTATGCTCATTCAAGAGAACACACCAGACTTAAGTACAATTATCGGAGTAATATGACATGATGATGGATTCTCCCTATGAAAATTTCAGTCCTCTTACAATTTATCATTTTACATTTAAAAAGTACCTGCTATTGCAAGCAAAATAATACCAAACTGGCAAAATTTCATTGAGAAATAAAAAAGTTATGCTCATTCAAGAGAACACACCAGTCCGATTGACAGAGTAATACATGATGATGGATTCTCCCTATGAAAATTTTAGTCCTCTTATAATTTATCATTTTACATTTAGAAAGTACATGCTATTGCAAACAAAATAATACCACACTGGCAAAATTTCATTGAGAAATAAAAAAGTTATTCTCATTCAAGAGAATACACCAGTCCGATTGACAGAGTAATTAACATGTTGATGGATTCTCCCTATGAAAATTTCAGTCCTCTTACAATTTATCATTTTACATTTATAAAGTACATGCTATTGCTCTTATTCTGTATTTTGTGTTGATGTGCAGTGCTAAGTTTGAACTATCTCGTAAGATTTCAATACATATTTATTTAAAAAAAAAAAAAAAAAAAAAAAAAAGAAAAAAAAAAAAAAAACAAAAAAAAACTGAGATGCTTGATATTAAACAATAGTGTTAGTATCCCTATTTAGTTTATTTCACAAGTTCTGTATCTATCTGAAATGTACTGTTTTTACAGTGCTAGTATCCCTATTTAATTTGTTTCACAAGTTTTGTTATTTATCTGAAATGTACTGTTTGTACACTTTGAATACAAGATTATTGGTAGGAAAGTTAAGTACATGTTTATACTTTTCACACAGAATTTACATTTGATATATCTTTTACGTTCAGTTTTCTTATTTTTTTTTTTATTGTTGATTCCATTTATTTCTTCAATTTGAACGATTTATGTGTGAAATTGTTATTTCTAGGTTAACATTAAATCAAGTTCATTGATGATATATCACGTCATGCACACATTATTTTCTTTATATACCAACAGTTCTAAGGAGACCTCTTTGAGTATTTACTATGATTTAAATCAATGATCTATAAATTATCATTTTTCTCTATAAAACTTTCAAAAAAATTCTTTTTCGTCCAAAGTTTCTTAAATTAAAAGTTACATTGGCTATTATTGTTTAGATGAAAAAATAAATCAGGTAAACATAAAGACCATAAGTATTTTAATTCTATAACTTACGTACTAGAAAGGGACATAACTCTGTAGAGAGTGTCGTATTATGATTAGTGTCCCAGATCGGACATATATATTCTTTTAACTAAAGTTCAAGCTATAAAATTTTATAAATGATACATTTTTATATTATCGATAAAAACAAAAATAGGACATATTCATAAACGCGTCACAAGACCCCACTTCGAGATATTGACTCTGTTGACTTCTAAACGCTTTAGCTTTGGACGGGACTATATTTTTGGACGGGGGTGTCGATCCTAAGTTAAGCTCAATGTGATTTTTTTTTTTTTTTTGATATCTGTCATCTGAGTTTTATTTCAAAGAAAAAATTATCAACTTCTGTAGTATAACCTGTTTTTCTTAATTTTGCAGTAAACATGGTAAATGTTTGAATACTAATAAAGCAACTTAAGTCTGCTGTTAAACCTACCCCCCCCTCCCCTTGCTAACTTCCAAGAATCCAATATCTTCACCCCAGATCTCGATAGGGTATGATACATGTATGTATACACCTAGAGGCAATTAAGAGTCTTTTGTTTTCTCCAGGTAGCAAAACTGTCACAATTTGCTTGGAACTAACAAAACATACACAGGGGATATTAACACTCAGAGAGTCGAATTAACAACTGAATCTCATGAAAACAAACTCCATGCGAAACCACCCTACACCATTAAAAATGCATCCTTCTGCACAGAATTTTTAAGAAGTGAATCCATAGATAGAATATTGCTGCTTCTTTTTATTTATTGGTTTATCTTTTTTTAATTTAAACAATGCACAGTTCACGAGCAAAAAAAAAAAAAAAAAAAAAAAAAATTAAATAAATTATCAGGCCTATTTTTTCAGAGGTGTAGGGTGGTTTCGCGCCGATTACGTGTTCACGCCTAGTGGTATCGCGCCGAGTGGTTTCGCCCCATTTATCTACAGGTAAGATATGGGTAGTATACAGAATGGCTTCCCCCCGATTACCTGTAATTATAATTTAGTAGTTTGTAATTAATTAACCCCAAGCATTAATGTCGTGTTATGTCGGATAATTATCCCATTTTGTATTAATACTTATAGTGAGGCCATTTTTAGCCAAATTATGACTATTTGAACAAATTTGATTGTCTAATTTGGAATATATCAGAACTGGACATTAAAATAAATAAATGTGTATAAATTTATTTTAACCTTATTGATAGTCAGGTACAAGTAATATTAATGAATACACATGTTTAATATCTACTATATATATATATGAGAATAAAATAGGAATACTGATATTAAGGATATTTTAGGAAATTATACCTGGCATTGGATTCTTTTTGATCAACAACTTCCAATTTATATGTGATATCATAATTTAAAGTAAGCAAGATGGCGCTCGTGAGGTAAGAGGTGTTTTTTCGGTGAGCGCGAGTTTGGAGATATTTAGTGAATTAATGACTATTGTGACTAAGGATTTCCTAAAAGTGTGCTAAAATAACTTAAGAGGAACCTTTACACTGTGAAAAAAAAATATTTGAAACGATCTATCTGTGTTTTTTAAAGAAAGGAGATTCTACACAGTCTACACAGTCGTGGGTACTGTTTACTACGATCTTTAAACACCTCGATTTGTTCGTGCTGTTTTCCCTTGTGAAAGACTTTGTTGACGCTACATCCAAATAAAAACAAAAACATGCCTGGTACTAAGAAAGGGTCAGAAAAAAGTAAATCTGAAAGAAATGAAACGGTTGAAATAACAGATGACTTGACAATAGGGTCATTAAAAGCTGTTCTACTTGAAATTAAAGAATGCTTGCAACAAACGGTGAAAACGTGCGATTTAGAATCAATGGTGACTAATAAAGTGAAGGGACTTCTGAAGATTCATGAAGCAAATGCAGATAAAAGAGAAACGCTGTTAAATAAAAGAATCGATAACCTGACAAAAGACGTCGATAGATTAACAATGGAAAACGAAACTCTAAAAGAAAAACTGTCGGAAACTAACAAAA
>NW_026927238.1:0-30758 GCF_032062105.1 Saccostrea cuccullata | reverse complement strand
ATTAAAGCTTGCATTGGCTATTTCTGCAATTATTGTTAATATCATTCGATTCTCCTGCTCTATTACGACATTTTAATACCAAGTATTCTTGCTTTCTTAGGTGTATGGAATTTATTTTAATTTTATTTAGATTTAAATATGAATCGGCTGAAACTCGGAAATAGCGATTTTTCATATAAATTAAATTTGCACGCTCTCCGTGACACCGTTTTCTTCATGAAATGCATGTTTCAAGTTTAATTTATGCTCATAACTATGAATTCAATGCAAATAGAGATTAATATTCAATCTAACCTATGAGTTCGCCATTTCTGTCAAAACGGACGCGCCTATATTTTCACAAATTGTAAACACAGTGCCGACACGGAAGTTCGAATGTATCATAAGTTCTGTATGATTAACTCAATCTATTCAAACTATAAACAAACTCAAATGATTTTTTTATATAGGAAATCTCCATTTTCATTATCCACCAATCGTTTCTCTCAGAACTATTCATTATTCCTCTCTATGTTCCATCACAAACAAATAAATACACGTGTTTCTGTACTATTTTTATTTAAATCCACGTGCTTTCATTTCTTTTTTTTTCTTCACTCCTAGTTTACGGAAAACAATGTCATCGGAGCCTGTGGTGTAGTGCGTAGAGCGCTCGCCTGGCAATCTGATGGCTGAGGGTCAACGGTTCGAATCCTGCTGGCAGCACTTATTGATTTTTTTTTTTTTTTTTTTTTTTTTATAACAATTCAAATTACTTGGAAACATTAAAAAAAAAAAGAAGAAGAAGAAGAAGGTGGAAAGACCTTCTAATTGTTCAGTGAACAATTAGTCTACTAGTGCTAAACACATAGACTAAACATGGCCCCTGAAAATTTTGTATCGCTACGCCTTCGAAACTATTGACCGTAGAGAAGCGAAACCTAAAACAGTGTCTACGACAACTTAAAACGTTTGACCTTCAAATTTAGGTCAAGGTCAAAGGACAAGGTCATTCATTTTTAGGTCTTTCCACCTTTCTGTGGAAAGACCTATTGATTTGCTTATGTTTATTATTATTCCTATTATTTTTCTTCCGCTGATTTTTTGTTTCGACATTTAACGAAAAGACTTTTTGTTCATCGTAAAGGTCATTAAAAGTTAGGAACAAATTTGACCCAACGCGTATGAACTATGACGGCTTTCGAAGTTATTGCCCCTTTCGCAAGAAATGCTTGTTATCGCTACTCCTTTGAAACCGTAAACCGTAGAGGTATGAAACCTTCACCAATGTCTTGGATTAATTGAGAGGACTCTGGAATCTATTCATTGCAAAAGTATTCGGTGACTCCTTCAATGAGTTATTGCCCCTGAAAGTCTTAAAGCTGACAAGAAAAATTAAAAACTTTTAAAGGACAAGTGGTAAAGATATGGGACCAAGTGCATGAGATCTTATGACCTTTGACCTTGAAAAGTAGGTCAAGGTCAAAGGTCAAGGTCATTGGAAAACCAGAGAAATGGTCAATTTAAGCTTAAAATCCAAATGACCTTGACTAATGACCTTGAAATTTGACATTGACCTTGACCTCTGACCTTGACCCTTACTCAAAAAGTAATAAAGAAATATCTATTTCCTTTATCTAGATTCAGCATCAAGTGTTAATCTCGAGTTTACCTCTCTCTCCCTCTTTTTTTTTTTTTGATGACCTTGACCTTTGACCTTGATAAATGACCTTGACCTTTGACCCCATTGACCCAAAGGTCACAATCAAGCTAAAGGTCGTGGAGTTATTTACAACCATCACTCTAACAAATGCTTATAAAATACCCCCCCCCCCCCCCTCATAAAAAAAAAATAAAATCAACACCAACTTAGAGAAAATGTCTACAAGTCAAACGAAACCAAATATCGACATTAGATTCGTAATAAAAGGAAGAAGAGACCTGAAAGAAAGTGTCCTGAAAGTTTTAAGGTGAGTCTCTAAAGTACAATGAAATTCTAGAGAATATCGGCAAAATCTGCATTTTTTTTTCTGTCTGAAATTAAGTTACTGCTGAGCATAAAAATTAATTAAAGCTTGCATTGGCTATTTCTGCAATTATTGTTAATATCATTCGATTCTCCTGCTCTATTACGACATTTTAATACCAAGTATTCTTGCTTTCTTAGGTGTATGGAATTTATTTTAATTTTATTTAGATTTAAATATGAATCGGCTGAAACTCGGAAATAGCGATTTTTCATATAAATTAAATTTGCACGCTCTCCGTGACACCGTTTTCTTCATGAAATGCATGTTTCAAGTTTAATTTATGCTCATAACTATGAATTCAATGCAAATAGAGATTAATATTCAATCTAACCTATGAGTTCGCCATTTCTGTCAAAACGGACGCGCCTATATTTTCACAAATTGTAAACACAGTGCCGACACGGAAGTTCGAATGTATCATAAGTTCTGTATGATTAACTCAATCTATTCAAACTATAAACAAACTCAAATGATTTTTTTATATAGGAAATCTCCATTTTCATTATCCACCAATCGTTTCTCTCAGAACTATTCATTATTCCTCTCTATGTTCCATCACAAACAAATAAATACACGTGTTTCTGTACTATTTTTATTTAAATCCACGTGCTTTCATTTCTTTTTTTTTCTTCACTCCTAGTTTACGGAAAACAATGTCATCGGAGCCTGTGGTGTAGTGCGTAGAGCGCTCGCCTGGCAATCTGATGGCTGAGGGTCAACGGTTCGAATCCTGCTGGCAGCACTTATTGATTTTTTTTTTTTTTTTTTTTTTTATAACAATTCAAATTACTTGGAAACATTAAAAAAAAAAAGAAGAAGAAGGTGGAAAGACCTTCTAATTGTTCAGTGAACAATTAGTCTACTAGTGCTAAACACATAGACTAAACATGGCCCCTGAAAATTTTGTATCGCTACGCCTTCGAAACTATTGACCGTAGAGAAGCGAAACCTAAAACAGTGTCTACGACAACTTTAAAACGTTTGACCTTCAAATTTAGGTCAAGGTCAAAGGACAAGGTCATTCATTTTTAGGTCTTTCCACCTTTCTGTGGAAAGACCTATTGATTTGCTTATGTTTATTATTATTCCTATTATTTTTCTTCCGCTGATTTTTTGTTTCGACATTTAACGAAAAGACTTTTTGTTCATCGTAAAGGTCATTAAAAGTTAGGAACAAATTTGACCCAACGCGTATGAACTATGACGGCTTTCGAAGTTATTGCCCCTTTCGCAAGAAATGCTTGTTATCGCTACTCCTTTGAAACCGTAAACCGTAGAGGTATGAAACCTTCACCAATGTCTTGGATTAATTGAGAGGACTCTGGAATCTATTCATTGCAAAAGTATTCGGTGACTCCTTCAATGAGTTATTGCCCCTGAAAGTCTTAAAGCTGACAAGAAAAATTAAAAACTTTTAAAGGACAAGTGGTAAAGATATGGGACCAAGTGCATGAGATCTTATGACCTTTGACCTTGAAAAGTAGGTCAAGGTCAAAGGTCAAGGTCATTGGAAAACCAGAGAAATGGTCAATTTAAGCTTAAAATCCAAATGACCTTGACTAATGACCTTGAAATTTGACATTGACCTTGACCTCTGACCTTGACCCTTACTCAAAAAGTAATAAAGAAATATCTATTTCCTTTATCTAGATTCAGCATCAAGTGTTAATCTCGAGTTTACCTCTCTCTCTCTCTTTTTTTTTTTTTTTGATGACCTTGACCTTTGACCTTGATAAATGACCTTGACCTTTGACCCCATTGACCCAAAGGTCACAATCAAGCTAAAGGTCGTGGAGTTATTTACAACCATCACTCTAACAAATGCTTATAAAATACCCCCCCCCATAAAAAAATAAAATCAACACCAACTTAGAGAAAATGTCTACAAGTCAAACGAAACCAAATATCGACATTAGATTCGTAATAAAAGGAAGAAGAGACCTGAAAGAAAGTGTCCTGAAAGTTTTAAGGTGAGTCTCTAAAGTACAATGAAATTCTAGAGAATATCGGCAAAATCTGCATTTTTTTTTCTGTCTGAAATTAAGTTACTGCTGAGCATAAAAATTAATTAAAGCTTGCATTGGCTATTTCTGCAATTATTGTTAATATCATTCGATTCTCCTGCTCTATTACGACATTTTAATACCAAGTATTCTTGCTTTCTTAGGTGTATGGAATTTATTTTAATTTTATTTAGATTTAAATATGAATCGGCTGAAACTCGGAAATAGCGATTTTTCATATAAATTAAATTTGCACGCTCTCCGTGACACCGTTTTCTTCATGAAATGCATGTTTCAAGTTTAATTTATGCTCATAACTATGAATTCAATGCAAATAGAGATTAATATTCAATCTAACCTATGAGTTCGCCATTTCTGTCAAAACGGACGCGCCTATATTTTCACAAATTGTAAACACAGTGCCGACACGGAAGTTCGAATGTATCATAAGTTCTGTATGATTAACTCAATCTATTCAAACTATAAACAAACTCAAATGATTTTTTTATATAGGAAATCTCCATTTTCATTATCCACCAATCGTTTCTCTCAGAACTATTCATTATTCCTCTCTATGTTCCATCACAAACAAATAAATACACGTGTTTCTGTACTATTTTTATTTAAATCCACGTGCTTTCATTTCTTTTTTTTTCTTCACTCCTAGTTTACGGAAAACAATGTCATCGGAGCCTGTGGTGTAGTGCGTAGAGCGCTCGCCTGGCAATCTGATGGCTGAGGGTCAACGGTTCGAATCCTGCTGGCAGCACTTATTGATTTTTTTTTTTTTTTTTTTTTTTTTTTTTTTAAACAATTCAAATTACTTGGAAACATTAAAAAAAAAAAGAAGAAGAAGGTGGAAAGACCTTCTAATTGTTCAGTGAACAATTAGTCTACTAGTGCTAAACACATAGACTAAACATGGCCCCTGAAAATTTTGTATCGCTACGCCTTCGAAACTATTGACCGTAGAGAAGCGAAACCTAAAACAGTGTCTACGACAACTTTAAAACGTTTGACCTTCAAATTTAGGTCAAGGTCAAAGGACAAGGTCATTCATTTTTAGGTCTTTCCACCTTTCTGTGGAAAGACCTATTGATTTGCTTATGTTTATTATTATTCCTATTATTTTTCTTCCGCTGATTTTTTGTTTCGACATTTAACGAAAAGACTTTTTGTTCATCGTAAAGGTCATTAAAAGTTAGGAACAAATTTGACCCAACGCGTATGAACTATGACGGCTTTCGAAGTTATTGCCCCTTTCGCAAGAAATGCTTGTTATCGCTACTCCTTTGAAACCGTAAACCGTAGAGGTATGAAACCTTCACCAATGTCTTGGATTAATTGAGAGGACTCTGGAATCTATTCATTGCAAAAGTATTCGGTGACTCCTTCAATGAGTTATTGCCCCTGAAAGTCTTAAAGCTGACAAGAAAAATTAAAAACTTTTAAAGGACAAGTGGTAAAGATATGGGACCAAGTGCATGAGATCTTATGACCTTTGACCTTGAAAAGTAGGTCAAGGTCAAAGGTCAAGGTCATTGGAAAACCAGAGAAATGGTCAATTTAAGCTTAAAATCCAAATGACCTTGACTAATGACCTTGAAATTTGACATTGACCTTGACCTCTGACCTTGACCCTTACTCAAAAAGTAATAAAGAAATATCTATTTCCTTTATCTAGATTCAGCATCAAGTGTTAATCTCGAGTTTACCTCTCTCTCTCTCTCTTTTTTTTTTTTTGATGACCTTGACCTTTGACCTTGATAAATGACCTTGACCTTTGACCCCATTGACCCAAAGGTCACAATCAAGCTAAAGGTCGTGGAGTTATTTACAACCATCACTCTAACAAATGCTTATAAAATACCCCCCCCCCCAAATAAAAAAAAAAATAAAATCAACACCAACTTAGAGAAAATGTCTACAAGTCAAACGAAACCAAATATCGACATTAGATTCGTAATAAAAGGAAGAAGAGACCTGAAAGAAAGTGTCCTGAAAGTTTTAAGGTGAGTCTCTAAAGTACAATGAAATTCTAGAGAATATCGGCAAAATCTGCATTTTTTTTTCTGTCTGAAATTAAGTTACTGCTGAGCATAAAAATTAATTAAAGCTTGCATTGGCTATTTCTGCAATTATTGTTAATATCATTCGATTCTCCTGCTCTATTACGACATTTTAATACCAAGTATTCTTGCTTTCTTAGGTGTATGGAATTTATTTTAATTTTATTTAGATTTAAATATGAATCGGCTGAAACTCGGAAATAGCGATTTTTCATATAAATTAAATTTGCACGCTCTCCGTGACACCGTTTTCTTCATGAAATGCATGTTTCAAGTTTAATTTATGCTCATAACTATGAATTCAATGCAAATAGAGATTAATATTCAATCTAACCTATGAGTTCGCCATTTCTGTCAAAACGGACGCGCCTATATTTTCACAAATTGTAAACACAGTGCCGACACGGAAGTTCGAATGTATCATAAGTTCTGTATGATTAACTCAATCTATTCAAACTATAAACAAACTCAAATGATTTTTTTATATAGGAAATCTCCATTTTCATTATCCACCAATCGTTTCTCTCAGAACTATTCATTATTCCTCTCTATGTTCCATCACAAACAAATAAATACACGTGTTTCTGTACTATTTTTATTTAAATCCACGTGCTTTCATTTCTTTTTTTTTCTTCACTCCTAGTTTACGGAAAACAATGTCATCGGAGCCTGTGGTGTAGTGCGTAGAGCGCTCGCCTGGCAATCTGATGGCTGAGGGTCAACGGTTCGAATCCTGCTGGCAGCACTTATTGATTTTTTTTTTTTTTTTTTTTTTTTTTTTATTATAACAATTCAAATTACTTGGAAACATTAAAAAAAAGAAGAAGAAGAAGGTGGAAGGACCTTCTAATTGTTCAGTGAACAATTAGTCTACTAGTGCTAAACACATAGACTAAACATGGCCCCTGAAAATTTTGTATCGCTACGCCTTCGAAACTATTGACCGTAGAGAAGCGAAACCTAAAACAGTGTCTACGACAACTTTAAAACGTTTGACCTTCAAATTTAGGTCAAGGTCAAAGGACAAGGTCATTCATTTTTAGGTCTTTCCACCTTTCTGTGGAAAGACCTATTGATTTGCTTATGTTTATTATTATTCCTATTATTTTTCTTCCGCTGATTTTTTGTTTCGACATTTAACGAAAAGACTTTTTGTTCATCGTAAAGGTCATTAAAAGTTAGGAACAAATTTGACCCAACGCGTATGAACTATGACGGCTTTCGAAGTTATTGCCCCTTTCGCAAGAAATGCTTGTTATCGCTACTCCTTTGAAACCGTAAACCGTAGAGGTATGAAACCTTCACCAATGTCTTGGATTAATTGAGAGGACTCTGGAATCTATTCATTGCAAAAGTATTCGGTGACTCCTTCAATGAGTTATTGCCCCTGAAAGTCTTAAAGCTGACAAGAAAAATTAAAAACTTTTAAAGGACAAGTGGTAAAGATATGGGACCAAGTGCATGAGATCTTATGACCTTTGACCTTGAAAAGTAGGTCAAGGTCAAAGGTCAAGGTCATTGGAAAACCAGAGAAATGGTCAATTTAAGCTTAAAATCCAAATGACCTTGACTAATGACCTTGAAATTTGACATTGACCTTGACCTCTGACCTTGACCCTTACTCAAAAAGTAATAAAGAAATATCTATTTCCTTTATCTAGATTCAGCATCAAGTGTTAATCTCGAGTTTACCTCTCTCTCCCTCTTTTTTTTTTTTTTTGATGACCTTGACCTTTGACCTTGATAAATGACCTTGACCTTTGACCCCATTGACCCAAAGGTCACAATCAAGCTAAAGGTCGTGGAGTTATTTACAACCATCACTCTAACAAATGCTTATAAAATACCCCCCCCCCCTCATAAAAAAAAAAAATAAAATCAACACCAACTTAGAGAAAATGTCTACAAGTCAAACGAAACCAAATATCGACATTAGATTCGTAATAAAAGGAAGAAGAGACCTGAAAGAAAGTGTCCTGAAAGTTTTAAGGTGAGTCTCTAAAGTACAATGAAATTCTAGTGAATATCGGCAAAATCTGCATTTTTTTTTCTGTCTGAAATTAAGTTACTGCTGAGCATAAAAATTAATTAAAGCTTGCATTGGCTATTTCTGCAATTATTGTTAATATCATTCGATTCTCCTGCTCTATTACGACATTTTAATACAATGTACCAAGTATTCTTGCTTTCTTAGGTGTATGGAATTTATTTTAATTTTATTTAGATTTAAATATGAATCGGCTGAAACTCGGAAATAGCGATTTTTCATATAAATTAAATTTGCACGCTCTCCGTGACACCGTTTTCTTCATGAAATGCATGTTTCAAGTTTAATTTATGCTCATAACTATGAATTCAATGCAAATAGAGATGAATATTCAATCTAACCTATGAGTTCGCCATTTCTGTCAAAACGGACGCGCCTATATTTTCACAAATTGTAAACACAGTGCCGACACGGAAGTTCGAATGTATCATAAGTTCTGTATGATTAACTCAATCTATTCAAACTATAAACAAACTCAAATGATTTTTTTATATAGGAAATCTCCATTTTCATTATCCACCAATCGTTTCTCTCAGAACTATTCATTATTCCTCTCTATGTTCCATCACAAACAAATAAATACACGTGTTTCTGTACTATTTTTATTTAAATCCACGTGCTTTCATTTCTTTTTTTTTCTTCACTCCTAGTTTACGGAAAACAATGTCATCGGAGCCTGTGGTGTAGTGCGTAGAGCGCTCGCCTGGCAATCTGATGGCTGAGGGTCAACGGTTCGAATCCTGCTGGCAGCACTTATTGATTTTTTTTTTTTTTTTTTTTTTTTAAACAATTCAAATTACTTGGAAACATTAAAACTTAAAAGAAGAAGGTGGAAAGACCTTCTAATTGTTCAGTGAACAATTAGTCTACTAGTGCTAAACACATAGACTAAACATGGCCCCTGAAAATTTTGTATCGCTACGCCTTCGAAACTATTGACCGTAGAGAAGCGAAACCTAAAACAGTGTCTACGACAACTTTAAAACGTTTGACCTTCAAATTTAGGTCAAGGTCAAAGGACAAGGTCATTCATTTTTAGGTCTTTCCACCTTTCTGTGGAAAGACCTATTGATTTGCTTATGTTTATTATTATTCCTATTATTTTTCTTCCGCTGATTTTTTGTTTCGACATTTAACGAAAAGACTTTTTGTTCATCGTAAAGGTCATTAAAAGTTAGGAACAAATTTGACCCAACGCGTATGAACTATGACGGCTTTCGAAGTTATTGCCCCTTTCGCAAGAAATGCTTGTTATCGCTACTCCTTTGAAACCGTAAACCGTAGAGGTATGAAACCTTCACCAATGTCTTATTAATTGAGAGGACTCTGGAATCTATTCATTGCAAAAGTATTCGGTGACTCCTTCAATGAGTTATTGCCCCTGAAAGTCTTAAAGCTGACAAGAAAAATTAAAAACTTTTAAAGGACAAGTGGTAAAGATATGGGACCAAGTGCATGAGATCTTATGACCTTTGACCTTGAAAAGTAGGTCAAGGTCAAAGGTCAAGGTCATTGGAAAACCAGAGAAATGGTCAATTTAAGCTTAAAATCCAAATGACCTTGACTAATGACCTTGAAATTTGACATTGACCTTGACCTCTGACCTTGACCCTTACTCAAAAAGTAATAAAGAAATATCTATTTCCTTTATCTAGATTCAGCATCAAGTGTTAATCTCGAGTTTACCTCTCTCTCTCTCTCTCTTTTTTTTTTTTTGATGACCTTGACCTTTGACCTTGATAAATGACCTTGACCTTTGACCCCATTGACCCAAAGGTCACAATCAAGCTAAAGGTCGTGGAGTTATTTACAACCATCACTCTAACAAATGCTTATAAAATACCCCCCCCCCCCCTCATAAAAAAAAAAATAAAATCAACACCAACTTAGAGAAAATGTCTACAAGTCAAACGAAACCAAATATCGACATTAGATTCGTAATAAAAGGAAGAAGAGACCTGAAAGAAAGTGTCCTGAAAGTTTTAAGGTGAGTCTCTAAAGTACAATGAAATTCTAGTGAATATCGGCAAAATCTGCATTTTTTTTTCTGTCTGAAATTAAGTTACTGCTGAGCATAAAAATTAATTAAAGCTTGCATTGGCTATTTCTGCAATTATTGTTAATATCATTCGATTCTCCTGCTCTATTACGACATTTTAATACCAAGTATTCTTGCTTTCTTAGGTGTATGGAATTTATTTTAATTTTATTTAGATTTAAATATGAATCGGCTGAAACTCGGAAATAGCGATTTTTCATATAAATTAAATTTGCACGCTCTCCGTGACACCGTTTTCTTCATGAAATGCATGTTTCAAGTTTAATTTATGCTCATAACTATGAATTCAATGCAAATAGAGATGAATATTCAATCTAACCTATGAGTTCGCCATTTCTGTCAAAACGGACGCGCCTATATTTTCACAAATTGTAAACACAGTGCCGACACGGAAGTTCGAATGTATCATAAGTTCTGTATGATTAACTCAATCTATTCAAACTATAAACAAACTCAAATGATTTTTTTATATAGGAAATCTCCATTTTCATTATCCACCAATCGTTTCTCTCAGAACTATTCATTATTCCTCTCTATGTTCCATCACAAACAAATAAATACACGTGTTTCTGTACTATTTTTATTTAAATCCACGTGCTTTCATTTCTTTTTTTTTCTTCACTCCTAGTTTACGGAAAACAATGTCATCGGAGCCTGTGGTGTAGTGCGTAGAGCGCTCGCCTGGCAATCTGATGGCTGAGGGTCAACGGTTCGAATCCTGCTGGCAGCACTTATTGATTTTTTTTTTTTTTTTTTTTTTTTTTTTTTAACAATTCAAATTACTTGGAAACATTAAAAAAAAAAGAAGAAGAAGGTGGAAAGACCTTCTAATTGTTCAGTGAACAATTAGTCTACTAGTGCTAAACACATAGACTAAACATGGCCCCTGAAAATTTTGTATCGCTACGCCTTCGAAACTATTGACCGTAGAGAAGCGAAACCTAAAACAGTGTCTACGACAACTTTAAAACGTTTGACCTTCAAATTTAGGTCAAGGTCAAAGGACAAGGTCATTCATTTTTAGGTCTTTCCACCTTTCTGTGGAAAGACCTATTGATTTTTGCTTATGTTTATTATTATTCCTATTATTTTTCTTCCGCTGATTTTTTGTTTCGACATTTAACGAAAAGACTTTTTGTTCATCGTAAAGGTCATTAAAAGTTAGGAACAAATTTGACCCAACGCGTATGAACTATGACGGCTTTCGAAGTTATTGCCCCTTTCGCAAGAAATGCTTGTTATCGCTACTCCTTTGAAACCGTAAACCGTAGAGGTATGAAACCTTCACCAATGTCTTGGATTAATTGAGAGGACTCTGGAATCTATTCATTGCAAAAGTATTCGGTGACTCCTTCAATGAGTTATTGCCCCTGAAAGTCTTAAAGCTGACAAGAAAAATTAAAAACTTTTAAAGGACAAGTGGTAAAGATATGGGACCAAGTGCATGAGATCTTATGACCTTTGACCTTGAAAAGTAGGTCAAGGTCAAAGGTCAAGGTCATTGGAAAACCAGAGAAATGGTCAATTTAAGCTTAAAATCCAAATGACCTTGACTTTGACCTTGAAATTTGACATTGACCTTGACCTCTGACCTTGACCCTTACTCAAAAGGTCATAAAGAAATATTCATTACCTTTATCTAGATTCAGCTTCAAGTGTTAATCTCGAGTTTACCTCTCTCTCTCTCTTTTTTTTTTTGATGACCTTGACCTTTGACCTTGATAAATGACCTTGACCTTTGACCCCATTGACCCAAAGGTCACAATCAAGCTAAAGGTCGTGGAGTTATTTACAACCATCACTCTAACAAATGCTTATAAAATACCCCCCCCCCCCCCCCCATAAAAAAAAAAAAAATCAACACCAACTTAGAGAAAATGTCTACAAGTCAAACGAAACAAAATATCGACATAAGATTCGTAATAAAAGGAAGAAGAGACCTGAAAGAAAGTGTCCTGAGAGTTTTAAGGTGAGTCTCTAAAGTACAATGAAATTCTAGTGAATATCGGCAAAATCTGCATTTTTTTTTCTGTCTGAAATTAAGTTACTGCTGAGCATAAAAATTAATTAAAGCTTGCATTGGCTATTTCTGCAATTATTGTTAATATCATTCGATTCTCCTGCTCTATTACGACATTTTAATACCAAGTATTCTTGCTTTCTTAGGTGTATGGAATTTATTTTAATTTTATTTAGATTTAAATATGAATCGGCTGAAACTCGGAAATAGCGATTTTTCATATAAAATAAATTTGCACGCTCTCCGTGACACCGTCTTCTGCATGAAATGCATGTTTCAAGTATAATTTATGCTCATAACTATGAATTCAATGCAAATAGAGATGATTATTTAATCTAACCTATGAGTTCGCCATTTCTGTCAAAACGGACGCGCCTATATTTTCACAAATTGTAAACACAGTGCCGACACGGAAGTTCGAATGTATCATAAGTTCTGTATGATTAACTCAATCTATTCAAACTATAAACAAACTCAAATGATTTTTTTATATAGGAAATCTCCATTTTCATTATCCACCAATCGTTTCTCTCAGAACTATTCATTATTCCTCTCTATGTTCCATCACAAACAAATAAATACACGTGTTTCTGTACTATTTTTATTTAAATCCACGTGCTTTCATTTCTTTTTTTTTCTTCACTCCTAGTTTACGGAAAACAATGTCATCGGAGCCTGTGGTGTAGTGCGTAGAGCGCTCGCCTGGCAATCTGATGGCTGAGGGTCAACGGTTCGAATCCTGCTGGCAGCACTTATTGATTTTTTTTTTTTTTTTTTTTTTTTTTTTTAACAATTCAAATTACTTGGAAACATTAAAAAAAAAAAGAAGAAGAAGGTGGAAAGACCTTCTAATTGTTCAGTGAACAATTAGTCTACTAGTGCTAAACACATAGACTAAACATGGCCCCTGAAAATTTTGTATCGCTACGCCTTCGAAACTTTGACCGTAGAGAAGCGAAACCTAAAAAGTGTCTTCGACAACTTTAAAACGTTTGACCTTCAAATTTAGGTCAAGGTTTCATTTTTTTTTTCTTGGAAAGACCTTTTTTTTTTTATTTTATTACTTTTCCACCTTTCTGTGGAAAGACCTTTATTATTATTATTATTATTTTTCTTCCGCTGATTTTTTGTTTCGACATTTATCGAAAAGACTTTTTGTTCATCGTAAAGGTCATTAAAAGTTAGGAACAAATTTGACCCAACGCAACGTATATGAACTATGACCCTTTCGAAGTTATTGCCCCTTTCGCAAGAAATGCTTGTTATCGCTACTCCTTTGAAACCGTAAACCGTAGAAATATGAAACCTTCACCAATGTCTTCGACTAATTGAGAGGACTCTGGAATCTATTCATTGCAAAAGTTTCGGTGACTCCTTCAATGAGTTATTGCCCCTGAAAGTTTTTTAATTTTACAAGAAATAATTAAAAATTTTCAAAACGACAAGTGATAAAGACATGGGACCAACTGCATAAGATTTATTGACCTTTGACCTTGAAAATTCATGTAAAGGTCAAAGGTCAAGGTCATTCCAAAATTGAGAAATTAAGCTCTTTTTATATCTTTTTTGTCTGACTTGAACATATACAAACTGTCTTAGCATCATTAATATGTACTTTAAAACTATTTTAAAGATTTCAATTTATTTCCGAAAGTTGACCCTATTAAAAGTTATCTCCCTTTTGCAAAAAACCTTGTTATCGCTACTCCTTCGAAACCGTAAACCGTAAAAAATATATGAAACCTGAAACCTTCACTAAAGTCTTCGACTAATTGAGAGGACTCTGGAATCTATTCATTGCGAAAGTTTCGGTGACTCCTTCAATGAGTTATTGCCCCTGAAACTTTTTGAATTTTACAAAGAATTAAAAATTTTCAAAACGGGAACATGGGACCAACTGCATAAGATTCATTGAACTTTGATCATGAAATTAATGTAAAGGTCAAAGGTCAAGGTCATTCCAAAATTGAGAAATTAAGCTCTTTTTATTCTTTTTTGTCTCTTAAACATATACTGTCTTAGCATCATTAATATGTACTCTTAAAACTATTTTAAAGATTCAATTCGATTCCGTAAGATTGACCCTTTAAAAGTTATTGCCCTTTGTGCTTGTTATCGCTACTACTTTAAACCGTAAAATATGAAACCTTCAAAAGTCTTCGACTAATTGAGAGGACTCTGGAATATTCATTGTGAAAGTATTCTGACTTCAATGAACCATTGCCCCTGAAACTTCTTTGAATTTTACAAATAATTAAAAATTTTTCAAAACGAGCGTGTAGGAAAGATTCATTGACATTTGAGATTAAAATTCATGTAAAGGTCAAACCAAGGTCATTCCAAAACTGAGAAATTTAGCTTTTTTATATCTCTTTTGTCTTTCAACATATTATTAATGTCTATGCATCATTAATATGTACTTTTAAAACTGTGTCAAAGATTTTTATTCTTGTCCCTTTTTTTTTCTTGACCCTATTTAAAAATTATTGCCCCTTGTGCGAAAAACATTTTTATTGCTATTGCTCCAAAACCGTAAACCGCAAAGACATGAAACCTTCTCTAATGTCTTATGGGACTTTAGGCAAAACTTTTATGTTCAAGTGCAAAAGAATCTGGTGACTCCTTGAATGAGTTACCCCTTGTGCTTACTATTAAACCTTATAACTTCATGGAATTACAATGTGACCTTGACCTTTGACCTTGAAATGACTTGAAGGTCAAAGGTCAAGGTCACCTAAAAAAAAAATTTTCATTTTCGTTTTTTTTCTTCTTTTAAGCCATTTCTGGTTTCTTTTTTATGAAATTTAATTTTAAATAGATAAATATTAAATGAAATTGAAATTCAAAAGGTGGAAAGACCTCTTATTGTTCTGTGAACAATAAGTCTCCTAGTTTTTCTTCCGCTGATTTTTTGTTTCGACATTTAACGAAAAGACTTTTTGTTCATCGTAAAGGTCATTAAAAGTTAGGAACAAATTTGACCCAACGCGTATGAACTATGACGGCTTTCGAAGTTATTGCCCCTTTCGCAAGAAATGCTTGTTATCGCTACTCCTTTGAAACCGTAAACCGTAGAGGTATGAAACCTTCACCAATGTCTTGGATTAATTGAGAGGACTCTGGAATCTATTCATTGCAAAAGTATTCGGTGACTCCTTCAATGAGTTATTGCCCCTGAAAGTCTTAAAGCTGACAAGAAAAATTAAAAACTTTTAAAGGACAAGTGGTAAAGATATGGGACCAAGTGCATGAGATCTTATGACCTTTGACCTTGAAAAGTAGGTCAAGGTCAAAGGTCAAGGTCATTGGAAAACTAGAGAAATGGTCAATTTAAGCTTAAAATCCAAATGACCTTGACCTTTGACCTTGAAATTTGACATTGACCTTGACCTCTGACCTTGACCCTTACTCAAAAGGTAATAAAGAAATATTCATTACCTTTATCTAGATTCAGCTTCAAGTGTTAATCTCAAGTTTACCTCTCTCTCTCTCTCTTTTTTTTTTTTTTTGATGACCTTGACCTTTGACCTTGATAAATGACCTTGACCTTTGACCCCATTGACCCAAAGGTCACAATCAAGCTAAAGGTCGTGGAGTTATTTACAACCATCACTCTAACAAATGCTTATAAAATACCCCCCCCCCCCCCCTCATAAAAAAAAAAAATAAAATCAACACCAACTTAGAGAAAATGTCTACAAGTCAAACGAAACGAAATATCGACATAAGATTCGTAATAAAAGGAAGAAGAGACCTGAAAGAAAGTGTCCTGAGAGTTTTAAGGTGAGTCTCTAAAGTACAATGAAATTCTAGTGAATATCGGCAAAATCTGCATTTTTTTTTCTGTCTGAAATTAAGTTACTGCTGAGCATAAAAATTAATTAAAGCTTGCATTGGCTATTTCTGCAATTATTGTTAATATCATTCGATTCTCCTGCTCTATTACGACATTTTAATACCAAGTATTCTTGCTTTCTTAGGTGTATGGAATTTATTTTAATTTTATTTAGATTTAAATATGAATCGGCTGAAACTCGGAAATAGCGATTTTTCATATAAAATAAATTTGCACGCTCTCCGTGACACCGTTTTCTTCATGAAATGCATGTTTCAAGTTTAATTTATGCTCATAACTATGAATTCAATGCAAATAGAGATGATTATTTAATCTAACCTATGAGTTCGCCATTTCTGTCAAAACAAGCGCGCCTATATTTTCACAAATAGTAAACACAGTGCCGACACGGAAGTTCGAATGTATCATAAGCTCTGTATGATTAACTCAATCTATTCAAACTATAAACAAACTCAAATGATTTTTTTATATAGGAAATCTCCATTTTCATTATCCACCAATCGTTTCTCTCAGAACTATTCATTATTCCTCTCTATGTTCCATCACAAACAAATAAATACACGTGTTTCTGTACTATTTTTATTTAAATCCACGTGCTTTCATTTCTTTTTTTTTCTTCACTCTTAGTTTACGGAAAACAATGTCATCGGAGCCTGTGGTGTAGTGCGTAGAGCGCTCGCCTGGCAATCTGAGGGCTGAGGGTCCACAGTTCGAATCCTGCTGGCAGCACTTATTAATTTTTTTTTTTTTTTTTTTTTTTTTTTTTTTTTTTTATTTTTTCCAATTCAAATTACTTGGAAACATTAATTCAAATGACATGAAAACTTAAAAGAAAGGTGGAAAGACCTTAATTGTTCAGTGAACAATTAGTCTACTAGTGTTAAACACAATGTAGACTAAACATGGCCCCTGAAAATTTTCGTATTGCTACGCCTTCAAAACCATTGAACCGTAGAGATGCGAAACCTTAAACAGTGTCTTCGAACTACTTTAAAACTTTGACCTTCAAATTTAGGTCAAGGTCAAAGGTCAAGGTCATTCATTTTTAGGTCTTTCCACCTTTCTGTGGAAAGACCTATTGATTTTATTATTATTATTATTTTCTTCCGCTGATTTTTTGTTTGTTTCGACATTTATCGAAAAAACTTTTTGTTCATCGTAAAGGTCATTAAAAGTTAGGAAAAATTTGACCCAACGCGTATGAACTATGACGGCTTTCGAAGTTATTGCCCTTTTCGCAAGAAATGCTTGTTATCGCTACTCCTTTGAAACCGTAAACCGTAGAGGTATGAAACCTTCACCAATGTCTTGGACTAATTGAGAGGACTCTGGAATCTATTCATTGCAAAAGTATTCGGTGACTCCTTCAATGAGTTATTGCCCCTGAAAGTCTTAAAGCTGACAAGAAAAATTAAAAACTTTTAAAGGACAAGTGGTAAAGATATGGGACCAAGTGCATGAGATCTTATGACCTTTGACCTTGAAAAGTAGGTCAAGGTCAAAGGTCAAGGTCATTGGAAAACTAGAGAAATGGTCAATTTAAGCTTAAAATCCAAATGACCTTGACCTTTGACCTTGAAATTTGACATTGACCTTGACCTCTGACCTTGACCCTTACTCAAAAGGTAATAAAGAAATATTCATTACCTTTATCTAGATTCAGCTTCAAGTGTTAATCTCAAGTTTACCTCTCTCTCTCTTTTTTTTTTTTGGATGACCTTGACCTTTGACCTTGATAAATGACCTTGACCTTTGACCCCATTGACCCAAAGGTCACAATCAAGCTAAAGGTCGTGGAGTTATTTACAACCATCACTCTAACAAATGCTTATAAAATACCCCCCCCCCCCCCCCCCCTCCTCCTCTAAAAAAAAAAAAATCAACACCAACTTAGAGAAAATGTCTACAAGTCAAACGAAACAAAATATCGACATAAGATTCGTAATAAAAGGAAGAAGAGACCTGAAAGAAAGTGTCCTGAGAGTTTTAAGGTGAGTCTCTAAAGTACAATGAAATTCTAGTGAATATCGGCAAAATCTGCATTTTTTTTTCTGTCTGAAATTAAGTTACTGCTGAGCATAAAAATTAATTAAAGCTCGTATTGGCTATTTCTGCAATTATTGTTAATATCATTCGATTCTCCTGCTCTATTACGACATTTTAATACCAAGTATTCTTGCTTTCTTAGGTGTATGGAATTTATTTTAATTTTATTTAGATTTAAATATGAATCGGCTGAAACTCGGAAATAGCGATTTTTCATATAAAATAAATTTGCACGCTCTCCGTGACACCGTTTCTTCATGAAATGCATGTTTCAAGTTCAATTTATGCTCATAACTATGAATTCAATGCAAATAGAGATGATTATTTAATCTAACCTATGAGTTCGCCATTTCTGTCAAAACGAACGCGCCTATATTTTCACAAATTGTAAACACAGTGCCGACACGGAAGTTCGAATGTATCATAAGCTCTGTATGATTAACTCAATCTATTCAAACTATAAACAAACTCAAATGATTTTTTTATATAGGAAATCTCCATTTTCATTATCCACCAATCGTTTCTCTCAGAACTATTCATTATTCCTCTCTATGTTCCATCACAAACAAATAAATACACGTGTTTCTGTACTATTTTTATTTAAATCCACGTGCTTTCATTTCTTTTTTTTTCTTCACTCTTAGTTTACGGAAAACAATGTCATCGGAGCCTGTGGTGTAGTGCGTAGAGCGCTCGCCTGGCAATCTGAGGGCTGAGGGTCCACAGTTCGAATCCTGCTGGCAGCACTTATTAATTTTTTTTTTTTTTTTTTTTTTTTTTTTTTTTAATTCAAATGACATTATAACTTAAAATATGTGGAAAGCCGTTTATTGTTCAGTGAACAATTAGTCTACTAGTGTTAAACTACAATGTAGACCAAACATGGCCCCTGAAAACTTTTGTATTGCTACGCCTTCAAAACCATTAACCGTAGAGATGCGAAACCTTAAACAGTGTCTTCGACTACTTTAAAACTTTGACCTTCAAATTTAGGTCAAGGTCAAAGGTCAAGGTCATTCATTTTTAGGTCTTTCCACCTTTCTGTGGAAAGACCTATTGATTTGCTTATGTTTATTATTATTCTTATTTTTCTTCCGCTGATTTTTTGTTTCGACATTTATCGAAAAGACTTTTTGTTCATCGTAAAGGTCATTAAAAGTTAGGAACAAATTTGACCCAACGCGTATGAACTATGACGGCTTTCGAAGTTATTGCCCCTTTCGCAAGAAATGCTTGTTATCGCTACTCCTTTGAAACCGTAAACCGTAGAGGTATGAAACCTTCACCAATGTCTTGGATTAATTGAGAGGACTCTGGAATCTATTCATTGCAAAAGTATTCGGTGACTCCTTCAATGAGTTATTGCCCCTGAAAGTCTTAAAGCTTACAAGAAAAATTAAAAACTTTTAAAGGACAAGTGGTAAAGATATGGGACCAAGTGCATGAGATCTTATGACCTTTGACCTTGAAAAGTAGGTCAAGGTCAAAGGTCAAGGTCATTGGAAAACCAGAGAAATGGTCAATTTAAGCTTACATCCAAATGACCTTGACCTTTGACCTTGAAATTGGACATTGACTTTGACCTCTGACCTTGACCCTTACTCAAAAGGTAATAAAGAAATATTCATTACCTTTATCTAGATTCAGCTTCAAGTGTTAATCTCATGTTTACCTCTCTCTCTCTCTCTCTTTTTTTTTTGGATGACCTTGACCTTTGACCTTGATAAATGACCTTGACCTTTGACCCCATTGACCCAAAGGTCACAATCAAGCTAAAGGTCGTGGAGTTATTTACAACCATCACTCTAACAAATGCTTATAAAATACCCCCCCCCCCCCCCCCTATAAAAAAAAAAAAAATCAACACCAACTTAGAGAAAATGTCTACAAGTCAAACGAAACGAAATATCGACATAAGATTCGTAATAAAAGGAAGAAGAGACCTGAAAGAAAGTGTCCTGAGAGTTTTAAGGTGAGTCTCTAAAGTACAATGAAATTCTAGTGAATATCGGCAAAATCTGCATTTTTTTTTCTGTCTGAAATTAAGTTACTGCTGAGCATAAAAATTAATTAAAGCTCGCATTGGCTATTTCTGCAATTATTGTTAATATCATTCGATTCTCCTGCTCTATTACGACATTTTAATACCAAGTATTCTTGCTTTCTTAGGTGTATGGAATTTATTTTAATTTTATTTAGATTTAAATATGAATCGGCTGAAACTCGGAAATAGCGATTTTTCATATAAAATAAATTTGCACGCTCTCCGTGACACCTCTTCGTGAAATGCATGTTTCAAGTTTAATTTATGCTCATAACTATGAATTCAATGCAAATAGAGATGATTATTTAATCTAACCTATGAGTTCGCCATTTCTGTCAAAACGAACGCGCCTATATTTTCACAAATTGTAAACACAGTGCCGACACGGAAGTTCGAATGTATCATAAGCTCTGTATGATTAACTCAATCTATTCAAACTATAAACAAACTCAAATGATTTTTTTATATAGGAAATCTCCATTTTCATTATCCACCAATCGTTTCTCTCAGAACTATTCATTATTCCTCTCTATGTTCCATCACAAACAAATAAATACACGTGTTTCTGTACTATTTTTATTTAAATCCACGTGCTTTCATTTCTTTTTTTTTTTCTTCACTCCTAGTTTACGGAAAACAATGTCATCGGAGCCTGTGGTGTAGTGCGTAGAGCGCTCGCCTGGCAATCTGATGGCTGAGGGTCAACGGTTCGAATCCTGCTGGCAGCACTTATTTTTTTTTTTTTTTTTTTTTTTTTTTTTTTTTTAACAATTCAAATTACTTGGAAACATTAAAAAAAAAAGAAAAGAAAGGTGGAAAGACCTTCTAATTGTTCAGTGAACAATTAGTCTACTAGTGTTAAACTACAATGTAGACCAAACATGGCCCCCAAAACTTTCGTATTGCTACGCCTTCGAAACCATTGACCGTAGATATGCGATTTCTTAGACAGTGTCTTCGACTACTTAAAAAACTTTGACCTTCAAGTTTAGGTAAAGGTCAAAGGTCAAGGTCATTCATTTTTAGGTCTTTCCACCTTTCTGTGGAAAGACCTATTGATTTGCTTATGTTTATTATTATTCTTATTTTTCTTCCGCTGATTTTTTGTTTCGATATTTATCGAAAAGACTTTTTGTTCATCGTAAAGGTCATTAAAAGTTAGAAACAAATTTGACCCAACGCGTATGAACTATGACTGCTTTCGAAGTTATTGCCCCTTTCGAAATGCTTTGTTATCGCTACTCCTTTGAAACCGTAAACCGTAGAGGTATGAAACCTTCACCAATGTCTTGGATTAATTGAGAGGACTCTGGAATCTATTCATTGCAAAAGTATTCGGTGACTCCTTCAATGAGTTATTGCCCCTGAAAGTCTTAAAGCTGACAAGAAAAATTAAAAACTTTTAAAGGACAAGTGGTAAAGATATGGGACCAAGTGCATGAGATCTTATGACCTTTGACCTTGAAAAGTAGGTCAAGGTCAAAGGTCAAGGTCATTGGAAAACTAGAGAAATGGTCAATTTAAGCTTAAAATCCAAATGACCTTGATCTTTGACCTTGAAATTTGACATTGACCTTGACCTCTGACCTTGACCCTTACTCAAAAGGTAATAAAGAAATATTCATTACCTTTATCTAGATTCAGCTTCAAGTGTTAATCTCAAGTTTACCTCTCTCTCTCTCTCTTTTTTTTTGGATGACCTTGACCTTTGACCTTGATAAATGACCTTGACCTTTGACCCCATTGACCCAAAGGTCACAATCAAGCTAAAGGTCGTGGAGTTATTTACAACCATCACTCTAACAAATGCTTATAAAATACCCCCCCCCCCCCCCTTATAAAAAAAAAAAATAAAATCAACACCAACTTGGAGAAAATGTCTACAAGTCAAACGAAACGAAATATCGACATAAGATTCGTAATAAAAGGAAGAAGAGACCTGAAAGAAAGTGTCCTGAGAGTTTTAAGGTGAGTCTCTAAAGTACAATGAAATTCTAGTGAATATCGGCAAAATCTGCATTTTTTTTTCTGTCTGAAATTAAGTTACTGCTGAGCATAAAAATTAATTAAAGCTTGCATTGGCTATTTCTGCAATTATTGTTAATATCATTCGATTCTCCTGCTCTATTACGACATTTTAATACCAAGTATTCTTGCTTTCTTAGGTGTATGGAATTTATTTTAATTTTATTTAGATTTAAATATGAATCGGCTGAAACTCGGAAATAGCGATTTTTCATATAAAATAAATTTGCACGCTCTCCGTGACACCGTTTTCTTCATGAAATGCATGTTTCAAGTTTAATTTATGCTCATAACTATGAATTCAATGCAAATAGAGATGATTATTTAATCTAACCTATGAGTTCGCCATTTCTGTCAAAACGAACGCGCCTATATTTTCACAAATTGTAAACACAGTGCCGACACGGAAGTTCGAATGTATCATAAGCTCTGTATGATTAACTCAATCTATTCAAACTATAAACAAACTCAAATGATTTTTTTATATAGGAAATCTCCATTTTCATTATCCACCAATCGTTTCTCTCAGAACTATTCATTATTCCTCTCTATGTTCCATCACAAACAAATAAATACACGTGTTTCTGTACTATTTTTATTTAAATCCACGTGCTTTCATTTCTTTTTTTTTCTTCACTCTTAGTTTACGGAAAACAATGTCATCGGAGCCTGTGGTGTAGTGCGTAGAGCGCTCGCCTGGCAATCTGTTGGGTGTGGGTCAACGGTTCGAATCCTGCTGGCAGCACTTATTGATTTTTTTTTTTTTTTTTTTTTTTTTTTTTTTTTATAACAATTCAAATTACTTGGAAACATTAAAATGAAAAAACTTAAAAGAAAGGTGGAAAGACCTTCTAATTGTTCAGTGAACAATTAGTCTACTAGTGTTAAACACATAGACTAAACATGGCCCCTGAAAATTTTGTATTGCTACGCCTTCAAAACCATTGACCGTAGAGAAGCGAAACCTTAAACAGTGTCTTCAACTACTTTAAATCCTTGCACCTTCAAGTTTAGGTCAAGGTCAAAGGTCAAGGTCATTCATTTTTAGGTCTTTCCACCTTTCTGTGGAAAGACCTATTGATTTGCTTATGTTTATTATTATTATTATTATTATTTTCTTCCGCTGATTTTTTGTTTCGACATTTAACGAAAAGACTTTTTGTTCATCGTAAAGGTCATTAAAAGTTAGGAACAAATTTGACCCAACGCTAGAACTATGACGGCTTTCGAAGTTATTGCCCCTTTCGCAAGAAATGCTTGTTATCGCTACTCCTTTGAAACCGTAAACCGTAGAGGTATGAAACCTTCACCAATGTCTTGGATTAATTGAGAGGACTCTGGAATCTATTCATTGCAAAAGTATTCGGTGACTCCTTCAATGAGTTATTGCCCCTGAAAGTCTTAAAGCTGACAAGAAAAATTAAAAACTTTTAAAGGACAAGTGGTAAAGATATGGGACCAAGTGCATGAGATCTTATGACCTTTGACCTTGAAAAGTAGGTCAAGGTCAAAGGTCAAGGTCATTGGAAAACCAGAGAAATGGTCAATTTAAGCTTAAAATCCAAATGACCTTGATCTTTGACCTTGAAATTTGACATTGACCTTGACCTCTGACCTTGACCCTTACTCAAAAGGTAATAAAGAAATATTCATTACCTTTATCTAGATTCAGCTTCAAGTGTTAATCTCGAGTTTACCTCTCTCTCTCTCTCCTTTTTTTGGATGACCTTGACCTTTGACCTTGATAAATGACCTTGACTTTTGACCCCATTGACCCAAAGGTCACAATCAAGCTAAAGGTCGTGGAGTTATTTACAACCATCACTCTAACAAATGCTTATAAAATACCACCCCCCCCCCCCCCCTATAAAAAAAATAATAAAATCAACACCAACTTAGAGAAAATGTCTACAAGTCAAACGAAACCAAATAACGACATTAGATTCGTAATAAAAGGAAGAAGAGACCTGAAAGAAAGTGTCCTGAGAGTTTTAAGGTGAGTCTCTAAAGTACAATGAAATTCTAGTGAATATCGGCAAAATCTGCATTTTTTTTTCTGTCTGAAATTAAGTTACTGCTGAGCATAAAAATTAATTAAAGCTTGCATTGGCTATTTCTGCAATTATTGTTAATATCATTCGATTCTCCTGCTCTATTACGACATTTTAATACCAAGTATTCTTGCTTTCTTAGGTGTATGGAATTTATTTTAATTTTATTTAGATTTAAATATGAATCGGCTGAAACTCGGAAATAGCGATTTTTCATATAAAATAAATTTGCACGCTCTCCGTGACACCGTTTTCTTCATGAAATGCATGTTTCAAGTTTAATTTATGCTCATAACTATGAATTCAATGCAAATAGAGATGATTATTTAATCTAACCTATGAGTTCGCCATTTCTGTCAAAACGAACGCGCCTATATTTTCACAAATTGTAAACACAGTGCCGACACGGAAGTTCGAATGTATCATAAGTTCTGTATGATTAACTCAATCTATTCAAACTATAAACAAACTCAAATGATTTTTTTATATAGGAAATCTCCATTTTCATTATCCACCAATCGTTTCTCTCAGAACTATTCATTATTCCTCTCTATGTTCCATCACAAACAAATAAATACACGTGTTTCTGTACTATTTTTATTTAAATCCACGTGCTTTCATTTCTTTTTTTTTCTTCACTCCTAGTTTACGGAAAACAATGTCATCGGAGCCTGTGGTGTAGTGCGTAGAGCGCTCGCCTGGCAATCTGATGGCTGAGGGTCAACGGTTCGAATCCTGCTGGCAGCACTTATTGATTTTTTTTTTTTTTTTTTTTTTTTTTTTTTTTTTTTTTTTATAAAAATTAAAATTAATTGGAAAAATTAAAAAAAAAAAAGAAGAAGAAGGTGGAAAGACCTTATAATTGTTAAGTGAACAATTAGTCTACTAGTGCTAAACACATAGACTAAACATGGCCCCTGAAAATTTGTATCGCTACGCCTTCGAAACCGTATTGACCGTAGATGCGAAACCTAAAACAGTGTCTTCACACTTTAAATACTTTGACCTTCAAATTTAGGTCAAGGTCAAAGGTCAAGGTCATTCAAACCAGAGAAATTTCTTTCCACCTTTCTGTGGAAAGACCTATTGATTTGCTTATGTTTATTATTATTCCTATTATTTTTCTTCCGCTGATTTTTTGTTTCGACATTTAACGAAAAGACTTTTTGTTCATCGTAAAGGTCATTAAAAGTTAGGAACAAATTTGACCCAACGCGTATGAACTATGACGGCTTTCGAAGTTATTGCCCCTTTCGCAAGAAATGCTTGTTATCGCTACTCCTTTGAAACCGTAAACCGTAGAGGTATGAAACCTTCACCAATGTCTTGGATTAATTGAGAGGACTCTGGAATCTATTCATTGCAAAAGTATTCGGTTCTCCTGGTCTATTACACTCCTTTCAATGAGTTATTGCCCTTCAAAAGTCTTAAAGCTGACAAGAAAAATTAAAAACTTTTAAAGGACAAGTGGTAAAGATATGGGACCAAGTGCATGAGATCTTATGACCTTTGACCTTGAAAAGTAGGTCAAGGTCAAAGGTCAAGGTCATTGGAAAACCAGAGAAATGGTCAATTTAAGCTTAAAATCCAAATGACCTTGACTAATGACCTTGAAATTTGACATTGACCTTGACCTCTGACCTTGACCCTTACTCAAAAAGTAATAAAGAAATATTCATTACCTTTATCTAGATTCAGCATCAAGTGTTAATTTCAAGTATATCTCTCTCTCTCTCTCTCTCTCTTTTTTTTTTTTGATGACCTTGACCTTTGACCTTGATAAATGACCTTGACCTTTGACCCCATTGACCCAAAGGTCACAATCAAGCTAAAGGTCGTGGAGTTATTTACAACCATCACTCTAACAAATGCTTATAAAATACCCCCCCCCCCCCCTCATAAAAAAAAATAAAATCAACACCAACTTAGAGAAAATGTCTACAAGTCAAACGAAACCAAATATCGACATTAGATTCGTAATAAAAGGAAGAAGAGACCTGAAAGAAAGTGTCCTGAAAGTTTTAAGGTGAGTCTCTAAAGTACAATGAAATTCTAGTGAATATCGGCAAAATCTGCATTTTTTTTTCTGTCTGAAATTAAGTTACTGCTGAGCATAAAAATTAATTAAAGCTTGCATTGGCTATTTCTGCAATTATTGTTAATATCATTCGATTCTCCTGCTCTATTACGACATTTTAATACCAAGTATTCTTGCTTTCTTAGGTGTATGGAATTTATTTTAATTTTATTTAGATTTAAATATGAATCGGCTGAAACTCGGAAATAGCGATTTTTCATATAAATTAAATTTGCACGCTCTCCGTGACACCGTTTTCTTCATGAAATGCATGTTTCAAGTTTAATTTATGCTCATAACTATGAATTCAATGCAAATAGAGATGAATATTCAATCTAACCTATGAGTTCGCCATTTCTGTCAAAACGGACGCGCCTATATTTTCACAAATTGTAAACACAGTGCCGACACGGAAGTTCGAATGTATCATAAGTTCTGTATGATTAACTCAATCTATTCAAACTATAAACAAACTCAAATGATTTTTTTATATAGGAAATCTCCATTTTCATTATCCACCAATCGTTTCTCTCAGAACTATTCATTATTCCTCTCTATGTTCCATCACAAACAAATAAATACACGTGTTTCTGTACTATTTTTATTTAAATCCACGTGCTTTCATTTCTTTTTTTTTCTTCACTCCTAGTTTACGGAAAACAATGTCATCGGAGCCTGTGGTGTAGTGCGTAGAGCGCTCGCCTGGCAATCTGATGGCTGAGGGTCAACGGTTCGAATCCTGCTGGCAGCACTTATTGATTTTTTTTTTTTTTTTTTTTTTTTTTTTATAAAAATTAAAATTAATTGGAAAAATTAAAAAAAAAAAGAAGAAGGTGGAAAGACCTTCTAATTGTTCAGTGAACAATTAGTCTACTAGTGCTAAACACATAGACTAAACATGGCCCCTGAAAATTTTGTATCGCTACGCCTTCGAAACTATTGACCGTAGAGAAGCGAAACCTAAAACAGTGTCTACGACAACTTTAAAACGTTTGACCTTCAAATTTAGGTCAAGGTCAAAGGACAAGGTCATTCATTTTTAGGTCTTTCCACCTTTCTGTGGAAAGACCTATTGATTTGCTTATGTTTATTATTATTCCTATTATTTTTCTTCCGCTGATTTTTTGTTTCGACATTTAACGAAAAGACTTTTTGTTCATCGTAAAGGTCATTAAAAGTTAGGAACAAATTTGACCCAACGCGTATGAACTATGACGGCTTTCGAAGTTATTGCCCCTTTCGCAAGAAATGCTTGTTATCGCTACTCCTTTGAAACCGTAAACCGTAGAGGTATGAAACCTTCACCAATGTCTTGGATTAATTGAGAGGACTCTGGAATCTATTCATTGCAAAAGTATTCGGTGACTCCTTCAATGAGTTATTGCCCCTGAAAGTCTTAAAGCTGACAAGAAAAATTAAAAACTTTTAAAGGACAAGTGGTAAAGATATGGGACCAAGTGCATGAGATCTTATGACCTTTGACCTTGAAAAGTAGGTCAAGGTCAAAGGTCAAGGTCATTGGAAAACCAGAGAAATGGTCAATTTAAGCTTAAAATCCAAATGACCTTGACTAATGACCTTGAAATTTGACATTGACCTTGACCTCTGACCTTGACCCTTACTCAAAAAGTAATAAAGAAATATCTATTTCCTTTATCTAGATTCAGCATCAAGTGTTAATCTCGAGTTTACCTCTCTCTCTCTCTTTTTTTTTTTTTTGATGACCTTGACCTTTGACCTTGATAAATGACCTTGACCTTTGACCCCATTGACCCAAAGGTCACAATCAAGCTAAAGGTCGTGGAGTTATTTACAACCATCACTCTAACAAATGCTTATAAAATACCCCCCCCCCCCCCCCCCTCATAAAAAAAAAATAAAATCAACACCAACTTAGAGAAAATGTCTACAAGTCAAACGAAACCAAATATCGACATTAGATTCGTAATAAAAGGAAGAAGAGACCTGAAAGAAAGTGTCCTGAAAGTTTTAAGGTGAGTCTCTAAAGTACAATGAAATTCTAGAGAATATCGGCAAAATCTGCATTTTTTTTTCTGTCTGAAATTAAGTTACTGCTGAGCATAAAAATTAATTAAAGCTTGCATTGGCTATTTCTGCAATTATTGTTAATATCATTCGATTCTCCTGCTCTATTACGACATTTTAATACCAAGTATTCTTGCTTTCTTAGGTGTATGGAATTTATTTTAATTTTATTTAGATTTAAATATGAATCGGCTGAAACTCGGAAATAGCGATTTTTCATATAAATTAAATTTGCACGCTCTCCGTGACACCGTTTTCTTCATGAAATGCATGTTTCAAGTTTAATTTATGCTCATAACTATGAATTCAATGCAAATAGAGATGAATATTCAATCTAACCTATGAGTTCGCCATTTCTGTCAAAACGGACGCGCCTATATTTTCACAAATTGTAAACACAGTGCCGACACGGAAGTTCGAATGTATCATAAGTTCTGTATGATTAACTCAATCTATTCAAACTATAAACAAACTCAAATGATTTTTTTATATAGGAAATCTCCATTTTCATTATCCACCAATCGTTTCTCTCAGAACTATTCATTATTCCTCTCTATGTTCCATCACAAACAAATAAATACACGTGTTTCTGTACTATTTTTATTTAAATCCACGTGCTTTCATTTCTTTTTTTTTCTTCACTCCTAGTTTACGGAAAACAATGTCATCGGAGCCTGTGGTGTAGTGCGTAGAGCGCTCGCCTGGCAATCTGATGGCTGAGGGTCAACGGTTCGAATCCTGCTGGCAGCACTTATTGATTTTTTTTTTTTTTTTTTTTTTTTTTATAAAAATTAAAATTACTTGGAAACATTAAAAAAAAAAAGAAGAAGAAGGTGGAAAGACCTTCTAATTGTTCAGTGAACAATTAGTCTACTAGTGCTAAACACATAGACTAAACATGGCCCCTGAAAATTTTGTATCGCTACGCCTTCGAAACTATTGACCGTAGAGAAGCGAAACCTAAAACAGTGTCTACGACAACTTTAAAACGTTTGACCTTCAAATTTAGGTCAAGGTCAAAGGACAAGGTCATTCATTTTTAGGTCTTTCCACCTTTCTGTGGAAAGACCTATTGATTTGCTTATGTTTATTATTATTCCTATTATTTTTCTTCCGCTGATTTTTTGTTTCGACATTTAACGAAAAGACTTTTTGTTCATCGTAAAGGTCATTAAAAGTTAGGAACAAATTTGACCCAACGCGTATGAACTATGACGGCTTTCGAAGTTATTGCCCCTTTCGCAAGAAATGCTTGTTATCGCTACTCCTTTGAAACCGTAAACCGTAGAGGTATGAAACCTTCACCAATGTCTTGGATTAATTGAGAGGACTCTGGAATCTATTCATTGCAAAAGTATTCGGTGACTCCTTCAATGAGTTATTGCCCCTGAAAGTCTTAAAGCTGACAAGAAAAATTAAAAACTTTTAAAGGACAAGTGGTAAAGATATGGGACCAAGTGCATGAGATCTTATGACCTTTGACCTTGAAAAGTAGGTCAAGGTCAAAGGTCAAGGTCATTGGAAAACCAGAGAAATGGTCAATTTAAGCTTAAAATCCAAATGACCTTGACTAATGACCTTGAAATTTGACATTGACCTTGACCTCTGACCTTGACCCTTACTCAAAAAGTAATAAAGAAATATCTATTTCCTTTATCTAGATTCAGCATCAAGTGTTAATCTCGAGTTTACCTCTCTCTCCCTCTTTTTTTTTTTTTGATGACCTTGACCTTTGACCTTGATAAATGACCTTGACCTTTGACCCCATTGACCCAAAGGTCACAATCAAGCTAAAGGTCGTGGAGTTATTTACAACCATCACTCTAACAAATGCTTATAAAATACCCCCCCCCCCCCCCCCTCCACCACTAAAAAAAAAAAAATCAACACCAACTTAGAGAAAATGTCTACAAGTCAAACGAAACCAAATATCGACTAGATTCGTAATAAAAGGAAGAAGAGACCTGAAAGAAAGTGTCCTGAAAGTTTTAAGGTGAGTCTCTAAAGTACAATGAAATTCTAGAGAATATCGGCAAAATCTGCATTTTTTTTTCTGTCTGAAATTAAGTTACTGCTGAGCATAAAAATTAATTAAAGCTTGCATTGGCTATTTCTGCAATTATTGTTAATATCATTCGATTCTCCTGCTCTATTACGACATTTTAATACCAAGTATTCTTGCTTTCTTAGGTGTATGGAATTTATTTTAATTTTATTTAGATTTAAATATGAATCGGCTGAAACTCGGAAATAGCGATTTTTCATATAAATTAAATTTGCACGCTCTCCGTGACACCGTTTTCTTCATGAAATGCATGTTTCAAGTTTAATTTATGCTCATAACTATGAATTCAATGCAAATAGAGATTAATATTCAATCTAACCTATGAGTTCGCCATTTCTGTC
>NW_026927237.1:0-30582 GCF_032062105.1 Saccostrea cuccullata | reverse complement strand
GGTGGATAGAGAATGGGTGCATCCTTTTTGTCATATCTTATATGTTTAAAATCTAAAGTACACGATATCTTAGGTATTTAATACTTATACAATGTATCATTGTTCAAATATTCAACTATTTTTCAAAGTGCTAACTCGAGGTCTATGATAGCAAATTGCTTAATTAAAAATACATATCTCTTCAAACTTGCTTTCACTGGGCAAGATGACAAGTATCATTTTTAATCATCAGCCTTTCTTCACTAAAACGAATAATCCAATCATTAATTGAATTTATAGGAACTCATTTATCTCAATAAACTGTGTACAAATTATAATTTGATACTGTAGAGGGATTTCTAAGATATACAATACCATTGACATAGTTCAGATAACTGTTTGCTTTTAAAACAAGCACATACATTAATCTAATTTTTTGAATACTTAATCGGTACCACATGTCTTTTTTACAATATTATACACAGTTTCAGTATGACATGTGCCCTTATTTGGAAGACTGTAAACGTCATCTGTATAATTGAGTACTGTATGATCATACATATTGTTTACATCCTGATCAATCTGTGCTGCTCCGTACTCGCCCTCGGTTCCCCCTGTATGATCATATGTATCCTCACACTGAATCTGTTGTGTACCGTATTGATCGTCTGCCATGTGACTGTAAGTGTCTTCCTGTACTAGTGCCGCATCATTGGTATTCCTACTGAGATGATCGTAGTCCTCTTCCGGTATTTCAACTTTATCGTTAACATTTTTAGTTGACTCTGGTCGTGATCTAAGTATAACAGGTTTTTCATTAACATATATTTCGTTCAAGTCTAGCTCCTCTGTATTTTCATGGTCAGTTATTTGCTTGGTGCTATGTTTTTCGGAGTTGATTCTTGTTGAAGGTTTATTTTGTATAATGAGGATGTCGTCCGAGTTCATGTACATAAAGTTTACTTGTTCTTTTGTTGAAGAGTTGTATTGTTGTTCATATTGTACTTTCACTGCTAATTTCCTATCAAATAAAAAAAACTTATAAGACATTGTGTCAGATTGAAAGGGAAATTTAAAGATGATATACTTAAGTTATTATTCAGAAGAATGTACATTTTTTGATTTATTTAATGGTTAAAATAATTGAAATAATATTATTTTATACGCAACAAAATCATTTAACTTCTTTAAGAAAGTTGCTTATTTTTACCTCAAGTAATGTGAAGACATTATTTAAATACATGTTAACTTATATATAGAAATATAAAACAAAAACTCTGTGAGCTAATGCTTAATAGTGCATATTGAAATTACAAACAGTATAAAAGCTCTAAAGACCATTAGGCAATAATACAAAAATGGAGCAAAGCAAACACGGACCTCCAACACATCAGAGGTGGGATCAGATGCCATGACGAATTACATGTATATTCCCGCTCCCATGTGAATAGACGTTTTCATGTGCATATACACAAGTTAAATTGCCTAAACAAAGAAAGTGCTAATATTTCCAGCATCTGCAATGAGTAGTTGCTTAGTAAACTAAGACAGACATAGGTATGGACAAACGGATTGCTTAACAATGAGTTGACGTTGAATTCGAAAAATATTGAATCCAACCATATCACGGGCTCTTGCGGAGGTGTAATTAATTAAAACCTGGACGTGTCATTTGACAAGATTAATTCTTGACGGTTGATTTTATAAGCAAAAGATATCTTACAATGAACAATTAAATTATTCCAAATCATTTATCCACATGTAGGCCGTAGATTTAATCATGTTTTTTCTTGAGCGACATAATTAAAGAATTTTGTATTATTTTTATGTACAATCTGCATATTGAGAGTATCTTTAAAGACTAAATTGTGCAATAAATCAAATCATAATCTGCAAGTTGAATAGTTACATATTCTCATCTACTAGGATCTAATTAGTGTAGATTATACTAGATAGTTTGAGTATAGCAAATTACAATTCTGAAGTTGTATCCGAAAACAACTTAAATATATAATGACCAGGATAATGATAAAATAACTTACCGTTTGTATAACATGAATACGACTAATGCACATATTATCAAAACCAAGACAAAAGAAATCACAGCAACTAATGTAAAGGTAAGGGTATCTACAAGATTATAAATAAAAGTTTGAAGACAATTATAAGATCATAAATTACACTTCTTCAATATTGTCAAAGAGATTTTTATAATAATAAATTATTCACGACTATTTTTACTACTTTACGTGGATATGTCTAGAAATTCATCTTACCATTAGTGAGAGCAGTTTCTCTTTTATTGATATCAGGTATGTCGTTACCAACTTCTGAATACACAAGACACTTTTCATACTGCTCTGGTGAGTTTCGTCCTACTTAGATAGAGAAAAATCAACGTTTAAGGGTTGAAAATGAATTTTATTCAAGAATGGGGCAGAGGTTTTGCCATTTCACCAGTATAAAGTCCAATAAAACAATTTTTGCTTTTAAGTGAAATAAATTTCATATCCACCCACAATATATGGAGTTTTCTAAATTTTCCTATAGTCCCTTTTTGTAACGCAGTAGCAAATGGAGGAGTTTCACTCTATCTATTGCAGCATTTTTGATAACGCTGTTACCAAAAGTTACTTTTTTAGATGAATTAGCTACTAGGTTTCATTACTGAGGATGTGATAATGCAAAAGATAATATTTTCAAACATTAAAAAAAGATATACGATTACACAAACCTTAGCTTCTCTCAAATGATCAAACAAATATCTTCTTTATATTCAAATTATGAAAAGTCCTGCCAAATTTTCAGTTTTTGATGAATCATTCTGTGTTGTTATTTTAAGTACAAATGTAAGGTAAAATTACTATGAAAAAATTACATTTATTAGAATGAAGGATTTACAACTTACTCTCACAAACAAAAGTCCTAGTTTTATTTTTGTTAAACGTTTCCCAAAAGTAGGAATACATGCCATATTTGTACTCAAATGACATCAGGGCATTGGGGATTCTCCTTAGAGCTGAAAAATGAATCATTCAATTAGTTTTCCAAACAAAGTCTTTCATATTTTACTATGATAACAAATATATTTAAATTAATTTAATTTAAAACTTTTGAAAAAAAAAAATAAACCTACGAATCAAAAATATTTATATATATATTGTTTTATCAATAGCCTTTTTATAATCAAAATTGATGTATTTCTAAATTTATAATTAATATATGACAAATATTTCAGGTAGACAGAAAAACACGTAGAAACAGAGTACGTTTTCCTTCAGTTAACTTAAGGTGACAATATTTATTGGGTTCATTTATCCTGTGACGTACCACTTAGGTCTGAACCTTTTCTCTGTGTCCGAATGATACCAGTCCACCTCTCCCGATCGTTATAAATACAGTTTGTGCTGGTTAACTTGCCAATACCGGAGTAAGAACCCAAATTTCTAAGGCATTTCTCATTAAAGTTCCTCCATGTATTTTTGAATTCTAATTAAAAATTTAATCTAAAAGTCATTGATTCTATGAAGAAATATAAAAACAAAACAAATGAAATTTCAAGAGATGAAAACGACCCAATTAAAAAATTTTTTTGTGATTTTTAAAACATATTATACATGTCAATTGTCATTGTTAATTGAGATTTGTGTCTCTCACCGTTTTGATTAATTTTTATCCGGATGTCATCTATAGCAATATCTGCTGTATTCCTAAAAGGTACATTTGCTTCGATGCAAAGCTAAAAAAGAATTAATCCGTCATTATAATCTACAATATATAATAAATTAAATCAATATCAATATCATAGAAATAATTTGGATCGATATACGTTACCTTAAAAGTTAAATAATGCACATTAAATGGTGTGAGTGAAATTAAACACATGTGTGTATTGTAAATTCATGAATGTTTGAGAAACTAAAGGCACAAAACCAGACACTCAAGTAGAATTATTAAAATAAATGAATAAGCTTAATAATCTAAAGGATCTTTAAGATTAATTGCTTATAAAGAAAAGTTTTAATCAGCCAAGTGGACTGACAGAGAAACTAAAATTATAATAAACAGTTTCCTCCATAATTAAACTTTCAAAATGTACACTTTGAAAAGGCTTCATCAATTTTTAGAGAAAGGCCTTGTGGCAATTTTTCATTAGGTCTTTCCAGCTTTCTCTGGAAAGACCTATTGATTTTCTTCTGTTTTTTTTTTTCTTTTTTATTATTTTTCCGCCGTGTGATTTTGAGTTTCAAGATTTATCGAAAAGATTTTTAGTCGACAAGAATGTACTCCGTAAAAGATTTTAGCAGTTGACCCTGCGTATATGAGCTTTGACCCCTTTCGGAGTTACGACCCCTTTTGCAATAAAAGCTTGTTATCGCTACTCCTCCAAAACCATAAACCGCAGAGATTCCAAACCTTTATTAATGTTTACGACTGATTTAGTAGACTCTCCAATCAAACATTGTGAAAGGATTCGTAAACTCCTATATTGAATTATTGCCCCTGAATGTTTGCAACGTTTACGAATATCAAGATCTTTTCTTAAATGACAAGGCGTAGAGACATGGGACCAACTGCAAAAGATTTCTTGACCTTTGACCTTAAAATCTAGGTCAAGGTCAAAGGTCAAGGTCATTCAAAATATGTAAAATTAAGCATTTTTAATAGCTCTTTTGTTCTTAACCAAATTCTAAACATCTTTGTATTTTTAGTATGTACTCTTAAACCCATTTCAGAGATTCCATGCTTGTCCCCTAAGACTGAACCCTCTAAAAGTTAGTGCCCCTTTCAGTGTAAACCCTTGTTATCGCTACTCCTCCGAAACCGTAAACCGTAGAGGTACAAAACCTTCAACAATGTCTGCGACTAATTTAGTACACTTCTCATTCTATTAGTGCGAAAGAATTCGTAAACCGTTTTAAGTAGTTATTGCCCCTGCAAGTTTATGATGTTTACGAAGAAGTAAAAACTTCTTAATGACAAGTCGTAAAGACATGGGTCCAACTGCATCAGATCTTTTTACCTTTGACCTTGAAGATTAGGTGAAGGTCAAAGGTCAAGGTCATTGGGAAGTATCAAAATTGCTTATTTACGGGTTTTTAATAAAATGACCTTGACCTTTGACCTTGATACTTGACCTTGACCTTGATACTTGACCTTGACCTTAGACCTTGACCTTTTCTCAAAAGTTAAAAAGGTATACATGTATTCATAACCTGTACCTAGATTCAGCTTCAAGTGTAAAACTCAAGTCTGTAAGTGGGTTTTTCTTTTTTGATGACCTTGACCTTTGACCTTGATGAATGACCTTGACCTTTGACCCCATTGACCCAAAGGTCACAATCAAGCTTAAGGTCTTGGAGGTATTTACAACTCTCTCTTAAACAAATGCTTATACCCCCCCCCCTTCTTTCTCAAAAAAAAAAAAAATCAATAGTGACGTAAACAAATTTTGTACAGCTTAAAGGAGATCACACATCGACATGAAATTCAGATTAAAATGTAGAAGACACTTCATAGAAAGTGTCCTGAGAGTTTTACGGTGAGTCTCTCAAGTATGATGAAATTCTATTCAATATCGGCGAAAACTACATTTTTTTTTTGTCTAAAATTTAAGTGCTGATGAGCATAAAAATTAATTAAAGCTTGCCTTGGCTATTTCTTCAATTTTTGTTAATAGCATTTGATTCTCCTGCTCTAATACGACATTTTAATACCAAGTATTCTTGCTCTCTTTAGAATGTGGAATTTATTTGAAATTTATTTAGATTTAACAGTTTAATATTAATCGGATGAATCTCGAAAATAGGGATTTTTCCTATCAAATAAATTTCCACGCTCTCGCTGACACCGTTTTCTTCATGAAATGCATGTTTCAAGTTTAATTTATGCTCATAACTATTAATTCAATCCAAATAGAGATGATTATTTAATCTAACCTATGAGTTCACCATATCTGTCAAAACATACGCGCCTATATTTTCACAAATTGTAAACACAGTGCCGACACGGAAGTTCGAATGTATCTTAAGCTCTGTATGATTAACTCAATCTATTCAAACTATAAACAAACTCGAATGTTTTTTTTTTTTTACAGGAAATCTCCATTTTCAATATCCACCAATCGTTTTTCTTAGAACTATTCATTATTCCTCCCTATGTTCCATCACAAACAAATAAATACACGTGTTTCTGTACTATTTAAAACTTCACGCGTTTCTATTTTTATTTAAATCCACGTGTTTTCATTTCTTTTTTTTTTCTACACTGTTAGTTTACGGAAAACAACTTCATCGGAGCCTGTGGCGTAGTGCATAGAGCGTTCGCCTTGCAATCTGAGGGTCCACAGTTCGAATCCTGCTGGCAGCACTTTTTAATTTTTTTTTTTTTTTTTTTAATTGGCGTTTTTCTTCTTTTTTTCAACCCAAATGACACGGAAACACTTAAAAAGCTGGAAAGACCTCTTATTGTTCTGTGAACAATAAGTCTCCTAGTGTTTATTAGGTCTTTCCAGCTTTCTCTGGAAAGACCTATTGATTTTCTTCTGTTTTTTTTTTCTTTTTTATTATTTTTCCGCCGTGTGATTTTGAGTTTCAAGATTTATCGAAAAGATTTTTAGTCGACAAGAATGTACTCCGTAAAAGATTTTAGCAGTTGACCCTGCGTATATGAGCTTTGACCCCTTTCGGAGTTACAACCCCTTTTGCAATAAAAGCTTGTTATCGCTACTCCTCCAAAACCATAAACCGCAGAGATTCCAAACCTTTATTAATGTTTATGACTGATTTAGTAGACTCTCCAATCAAACATTGCGAAAGGATTCGTAAACTCCTATATTGAATTATTGCCCCTGAATGTTTGCAACGTTTACGAATATCAAGATCTTTTCTTAAATGACAAGGCGTAGAGACATGGGACCAACTGCAAAAGATTTCTTGACCTTTGACCTTAAAATCTAGGTCAAGGTCAAAGGTCAAGGTCATTCAAAATATGTAAAATTAAGCATTTTTAATAGCTCTTTTGTTCTTAACCAAATTCTAAACATCTTTGTATTTTTAGTATGTACTCTTAAACCCATTTCAGAGATTCCATGCTTGTCCCCTAAGACTGAACCCTCTAAAAGTTAGTGCCCCTTTCAGTGTAAACCCTTGTTATCGCTACTCCTCCGAAACCGTAAACCGTAGAGGTACAAAACCTTCAACAATGTCTGCGACTAATTTAGTACACTTCTCATTCTATTAGTGCGAAAGAATTCGTAAACCGTTTTAAGTAGTTATTGCCCCTGCAAGTTTATGATGTTTACGAAGAAGTAAAAACTTCTTAATGACAAGTCGTAAAGACATGGGTCCAACTGCATCAGATCTTTTTACCTTTGACCTTGAAGATTAGGTCAAGATCAAAGGTCAAGGTCATTGGGAAGTATCAAAATTGCTTATTTACGGGTTTTTAATAAAATGACCTTGACCCTTGACCTTGATACTTGACCTTGACCTTAGACCTTGACCTTTTCTCAAAAGTTAAAAAGGTATACATGTATTCATAACCTGTACCTAGATTCAGCTTCAAGTGTAAAACTCAAGTCTGTAAGTGGGTTTTTCTTTTTTGATGACCTTGACCTTTGACCTTGATGAATGACCTTGACCTTTGACCCCGTTGACCCAAAGGTCACAATCAAGCTTAAGGTCTTGGAGGTATTTACAACTCTCTCTTAAACAAATGCTTATACCCCCCCCCCCTTCTTTCTCAAAAAAAAAAAAAAAAAATCAATAGTGACGTAAACAAATTTTGTACAGCTTAAAGGAGATCACACATCGACATGAAATTCAGATTAAAATGTAGAAGACACTTCATAGAAAGTGTCCTGAGAGTTTTACGGTGAGTCTCTCAAGTATGATGAAATTCTATTCAATATCGGCGAAAACTACATTTTTTTTTTGTCTAAAATTTAAGTGCTGATGAGCATAAAAATTAATTAAAGCTTGCCTTGGCTATTTCTTCAATTTTTGTTAATAGCATTTGATTCTCCTGCTCTAATACGACATTTTAATACCAAGTATTCTTGCTCTCTTTAGAATGTGGAATTTATTTGAAATTTATTTAGATTTAACAGTTTAATATTAATCGGATGAATCTCGAAAATAGGGATTTTTCCTATCAAATAAATTTCCACGCTCTCGCTGACACCGTTTTCTTCATGAAATGCATGTTTCAAGTTTAATTTATGCTCATAACTATTAATTCAATCCAAATAGAGATGATTATTTAATCTAACCTATGAGTTCACCATATCTGTCAAAACATACGCGCCTATATTTTCACAAATTGTAAACACAGTGCCGACACGGAAGTTCGAATGTATCTTAAGCTCTGTATGATTAACTCAATCTATTCAAACTATAAACAAACTCGAATGTTTTTTTTTTTTACAGGAAATCTCCATTTTCAATATCCACCAATCGTTTTTCTTAGAACTATTCATTATTCCTCCCTATGTTCCATCACAAACAAATAAATACACGTGTTTCTGTACTATTTAAAACTTCACGCGTTTCTATTTTTATTTAAATCCACGTGTTTTCATTTCTTTTTTTTTTTCTACACTGTTAGTTTACGGAAATCAACTTTATCGGAGCCTGTGGCGTAGTGCATAGAGCGTTCGCCTTGCAATCTGAGGGTCCACAGTTCGAATCCTGCTGGCAGCACTTTTTAATTTTTTTTTTTTTTTTTTTTTTTTAATTGGCGTTTTTCTTCTTTTTTTCAACCCAAATGACACGGAAACACTTAAAAAGCTGGAAAGACCTCTTATTGTTCTGTGAACAATAAGTCTCCTAGTGTTTATTAGGTCTTTCCAGCTTTCTCTGGAAAGACCTATTGATTTTCTTCTGTTTTTTTTTTTCTTTTTTATTATTTTTCCGCCGTGTGATTTTGAGTTTCAAGATTTATCGAAAAGATTTTTAGTCGACAAGAATGTACTCCGTAAAAGATTTTAGCAGTTGACCCTGCGTATATGAGCTTTGACCCCTTTCGGAGTTACGACCCCTTTTGCAATAAAAGCTTGTTATCGCTACTCCTCCAAAACCATAAACCGCAGAGATTCCAAACCTTTATTAATGTTTACGACTGATTTAGTAGACTCTCCAATCAAACATTGTGAAAGGATTCGTAAACTCCTATATTGAATTATTGCCCCTGAATGTTTGCAACGTTTACGAATATCAAGATCTTTTCTTAAATGACAAGGCGTAGAGACATGGGACCAACTGCAAAAGATTTCTTGACCTTTGACCTTAAAATCTAGGTCAAGGTCAAAGGTCAAGGTCATTCAAAATATGTAAAATTAAGCATTTTTAATAGCTCTTTTGTTCTTAACCAAATTCTAAACATCTTTGTATTTTTAGTATGTACTCTTAAACCCATTTCAGAGATTCCATGCTTGTCCCCTAAGACTGAACCCTCTAAAAGTTAGTGCCCCTTTCAGTGTAAACCCTTGTTATCGCTACTCCTCCGAAACCGTAAACCGTAGAGGTACAAAACCTTCAACAATGTCTGCGACTAATTTAGTACACTTCTCATTCTATTAGTGCGAAAGAATTCGTAAACCGTTTTAAGTAGTTATTGCCCCTGCAAGTTTATGATGTTTACGAAGAAGTAAAAACTTCTTAATGACAAGTCGTAAAGACATGGGTCCAACTGCATCAGATCTTTTTACCTTTGACCTTGAAGATTAGGTGAAGGTCAAAGGTCAAGGTCATTGGGAAGTATCAAAATTGCTTATTTACGGGTTTTTAATAAAATGACCTTGACCTTTGACCTTGATACTTGACCTTGACCTTGATACTTGACCTTGACCTTAGACCTTGACCTTTTCTCAAAAGTTAAAAAGGTATACATGTATTCATAACCTGTACCTAGATTCAGCTTCAAGTGTAAAACTCAAGTCTGTAAGTGGGTTTTTCTTTTTTGATGACCTTGACCTTTGACCTTGATGAATGACCTTGACCTTTGACCCCATTGACCCAAAGGTCACAATCAAGCTTAAGGTCTTGGAGGTATTTACAACTCTCTCTTAAACAAATGCTTATACCCCCCCCCCCCCTTCTTTCTCAAAAAAAAAAAAAAAATCAATAGTGACGTAAACAAATTTTGTACAGCTTAAAGGAGATCACACATCGACATGAAATTCAGATTAAAATGTAGAAGACACTTCATAGAAAGTGTCCTGAGAGTTTTACGGTGAGTCTCTCAAGTATGATGAAATTCTATTCAATATCGGCGAAAACTACATTTTTTTTTTGTCTAAAATTTAAGTGCTGATGAGCATAAAAATTAATTAAAGCTTGCCTTGGCTATTTCTTCAATTTTTGTTAATAGCATTTGATTCTCCTGCTCTAATACGACATTTTAATACCAAGTATTCTTGCTCTCTTTAGAATGTGGAATTTATTTGAAATTTATTTAGATTTAACAGTTTAATATTAATCGGATGAATCTCGAAAATAGGGATTTTTCCTATCAAATAAATTTCCACGCTCTCGCTGACACCGTTTTCTTCATGAAATGCATGTTTCAAGTTTAATTTATGCTCATAACTATTAATTCAATCCAAATAGAGATGATTATTTAATCTAACCTATGAGTTCACCATATCTGTCAAAACATACGCGCCTATATTTTCACAAATTGTAAACACAGTGCCGACACGGAAGTTCGAATGTATCTTAAGCTCTGTATGATTAACTCAATCTATTCAAACTATAAACAAACTCGAATGTTTTTTTTTTTTACAGGAAATCTCCATTTTCAATATCCACCAATCGTTTTTCTTAGAACTATTCATTATTCCTCCCTATGTTCCATCACAAACAAATAAATACACGTGTTTCTGTACTATTTAAAACTTCACGCGTTTCTATTTTTATTTAAATCCACGTGTTTTCATTTCTTTTTTTTTTCTACACTGTTAGTTTACGGAAATCAACTTCATCGGAGCCTGTGGCGTAGTGCATAGAGCGTTCGCCTTGCAATCTGAGGGTCCACAGTTCGAATCCTGCTGGCAGCACTTTTTAATTTTTTTTTTTTTTTTTTTTAATTGGCGTTTTTCTTCTTTTTTTCAACCCAAATGACACGGAAACACTTAAAAAGCTGGAAAGACCTCTTATTGTTCTGTGAGCAATAAGTCTCCTAGTGTTTATTAGGTCTTTCCAGCTTTCTCTGGAAAGACCTATTGATTTTCTTCTGTTTTTTTTTTTCTTTTTTATTATTTTTCCGCCGTGTGATTTTGAGTTTCAAGATTTATCGAAAAGATTTTTAGTCGACAAGAATGTACTCCGTAAAAGATTTTAGCAGTTGACCCTGCGTATATGAGCTTTGACCCCTTTCGGAGTTACGACCCCTTTTGCAATAAAAGCTTGTTATCGCTACTCCTCCAAAACCATAAACCGCAGAGATTCCAAACCTTTATTAATGTTTACGACTGATTTAGTAGACTCTCCAATCAAACATTGTGAAAGGATTCGTAAACTCCTATATTGAATTATTGCCCCTGAATGTTTGCAACGTTTACGAATATCAAGATCTTTTCTTAAATGACAAGGCGTAGAGACATGGGACCAACTGCAAAAGATTTCTTGACCTTTGACCTTAAAATCTAGGTCAAGGTCAAAGGTCAAGGTCATTCAAAATATGTAAAATTAAGCATTTTTAATAGCTCTTTTGTTCTTAACCAAATTCTAAACATCTTTGTATTTTTAGTATGTACTCTTAAACCCATTTCAGAGATTCCATGCTTGTCCCCTAAGACTGAACCCTCTAAAAGTTAGTGCCCCTTTCAGTGTAAACCCTTGTTATCGCTACTCCTCCGAAACCGTAAACCGTAGAGGTACAAAACCTTCAACAATGTCTGCGACTAATTTAGTACACTTCTCATTCTATTAGTGCGAAAGAATTCGTAAACCGTTTTAAGTAGTTATTGCCCCTGCAAGTTTATGATGTTTACGAAGAAGTAAAAACTTCTTAATGACAAGTCGTAAAGACATGGGTCCAACTGCATCAGATCTTTTTACCTTTGACCTTGAAGATTAGGTCAAGGTCAAAGGTCAAGGTCATTGGGAAGTATCAAAATTGCTTATTTACGGGTTTTTAATAAAATGACCTTGACCCTTGACCTTGATACTTGACCTTGACCTTAGACCTTGACCTTTTCTCAAAAGTTAAAAAGGTATACATGTATTCATAACCTGTACCTAGATTCAGCTTCAAGTGTAAAACTCAAGTCTGTAAGTGGGTTTTTCTTTTTTGATGACCTTGACCTTTGACCTTGATGAATGACCTTGACCTTTGACCCCATTGACCCAAAGGTCACAATCAAGCTTAAGGTCTTGGAGGTATTTACAACTCTCTCTTAAACAAATGCTTATACCCCCCCCCCCTTCTTTCTCAAAAAAAAAAAAAAAAATCAATAGTGACGTAAACAAATTTTGTACAGCTTAAAGGAGATCACACATCGACATGAAATTCAGATTAAAATGTAGAAGACACTTCAAAGAAAGTGTCCTGAGAGTTTTACGGTGAGTCTCTTAAGTATGATGAAATTCTATTCAATATCGGCGAAAACTACATTTTTTTTTTGTCTAAAATTTAAGTGCTGATGAGCATAAAAATTAATTAAAGCTTGCCTTGGCTATTTCTTCAATTTTTGTTAACAGCATTTGATTCTCCTGCTCTAATACAACATTTTAATACCAAGTATTCTTGCTCTCTTTAGAATGTGGAATTTATTTGAAATTTATTTAGATTTAATATTAATCGGATGAATCTCGAAAATAGGGATTTTTCCTATCAAATAAATTTCCACGCTCTCGCTGACACCGTTTTCTTCATGAAATGCATGTTTCAAGTTTAATTTATGCTCATAACTATTAATTCAATCCAAATAGAGATGATTATTTAATCTAACCTATGAGTTCACCATATCTGTCAAAACATACGCGCCTATATTTTCACAAATTGTAAACACAGTGCCGACACGGAAGTTCGAATGTATCTTAAGCTCTGTATGATTAACTCAATCTATTCAAACTATAAACAAACTCGAATGTTTTTTTTTTTTACAGGAAATCTCCATTTTCAATATCCACCAATCGTTTTTCTTAGAACTATTCATTATTCCTCCCTATGTTCCATCACAAACAAATAAATACACGTGTTTCTGTACTATTTAAAACTTCACGCGTTTCTATTTTTATTTAAATCCACGTGTTTTCATTTCTTTTTTTTTTCTACACTGTTAGTTTACGGAAATTAACTTCATCGGAGCCTGTGGCGTAGTGCATAGAGCGTTCGCCTTGCAATCTGAGGGTCCACAGTTCGAATCCTGCTGGCAGCACTTTTTAATTTTTTTTTTTTTTTTTTTTAATTGGCGTTTTTCTTCTTTTTTTCAACCCAAATGACACGGAAACACTTAAAAAGCTGGAAAGACCTCTTATTGTTCTGTGAACAATAAGTCTCCTAGTGTTTATTAGGTCTTTCCAGCTTTCTCTGGAAAGACCTATTGATTTTCTTCTGTTTTTTTTTTTCTTTTTTATTATTTTTCCGCCGTGTGATTTTGAGTTTCAAGATTTATCGAAAAGATTTTTAGTCGACAAGAATGTACTCCGTAAAAGATTTTAGCAGTTGACCCTGCGTATATGAGCTTTGACCCCTTTCGGAGTTACGACCCCTTTTGCAATAAAAGCTTGTTATCGCTACTCCTCCAAAACCATAAACCGCAGAGATTCCAAACCTTTATTAATGTTTACGACTGATTTAGTAGACTCTCCAATCAAACATTGTGAAAGGATTCGTAAACTCCTATATTGAATTATTGCCCCTGAATGTTTGCAACGTTTACGAATATCAAGATCTTTTCTTAAATGACAAGGCGTAGAGACATGGGACCAACTGCAAAAGATTTCTTGACCTTTGACCTTAAAATCTAGGTCAAGGTCAAAGGTCAAGGTCATTCAAAATATGTAAAATTAAGCATTTTTAATAGCTCTTTTGTTCTTAACCAAATTCTAAACATCTTTGTATTTTTAGTATGTACTCTTAAACCCATTTCAGAGATTCCATGCTTGTCCCCTAAGACTGAACCCTCTAAAAGTTAGTGCCCCTTTCAGTGTAAACCCTTGTTATCGCTACTCCTCCGAAACCGTAAACCGTAGAGGTACAAAACCTTCAACAATGTCTGCGACTAATTTAGTACACTTCTCATTCTATTAGTGCGAAAGAATTCGTAAACCGTTTTAAGTAGTTATTGCCCCTGCAAGTTTATGATGTTTACGAAGAAGTAAAAACTTCTTAATGACAAGTCGTAAAGACATGGGTCCAACTGCATCAGATCTTTTTACCTTTGACCTTGAAGATTAGGTGAAGGTCAAAGGTCAAGGTCATTGGGAAGTATCAAAATTGCTTATTTACGGGTTTTTAATAAAATGACCTTGACCTTTGACCTTGACCTTGATACTTGACCTTGATACTTGACCTTGACCTTAGACCTTGACCTTTTCTCAAAAGTTAAAAAGGTATACATGTATTCATAACCTGTACCTAGATTCAGCTTCAAGTGTAAAACTCAAGTCTGTAAGTGGGTTTTTCTTTTTTGATGACCTTGACCTTTGACCTTGATGAATGACCTTGACCTTTGACCCCATTGACCCAAAGGTCACAATCAAGCTTAAGGTCTTGGAGGTATTTACAACTCTCTCTTAAACAAATGCTTATACCCCCCCCCCTTCTTTCTCAAAAAAAAAAAAAATCAATAGTGACGTAAACAAATTTTGTACAGCTTAAAGGAGATCACACATCGACATGAAATTCAGATTAAAATGTAGAAGACACTTCATAGAAAGTGTCCTGAGAGTTTTACGGTGAGTCTCTCAAGTATGATGAAATTCTATTCAATATCGGCGAAAACTACATTTTTTTTTTGTCTAAAATTTAAGTGCTGATGAGCATAAAAATTAATTAAAGCTTGCCTTGGCTATTTCTTCAATTTTTGTTAATAGCATTTGATTCTCCTGCTCTAATACGACATTTTAATACCAAGTATTCTTGCTCTCTTTAGAATGTGGAATTTATTTGAAATTTATTTAGATTTAACAGTTTAATATTAATCGGATGAATCTCGAAAATAGGGATTTTTCCTATCAAATAAATTTCCACGCTCTCGCTGACACCGTTTTCTTCATGAAATGCATGTTTCAAGTTTAATTTATGCTCATAACTATTAATTCAATCCAAATAGAGATGATTATTTAATCTAACCTATGAGTTCACCATATCTGTCAAAACATACGCGCCTATATTTTCACAAATTGTAAACACAGTGCCGACACGGAAGTTCGAATGTATCTTAAGCTCTGTATGATTAACTCAATCTATTCAAACTATAAACAAACTCGAATGTTTTTTTTTTTTACAGGAAATCTCCATTTTCAATATCCACCAATCGTTTTTCTTAGAACTATTCATTATTCCTCCCTATGTTCCATCACAAACAAATAAATACACGTGTTTCTGTACTATTTAAAACTTCACGCGTTTCTATTTTTATTTAAATCCACGTGTTTTCATTTCTTTTTTTTTTTTCTACACTGTTAGTTTACGGAAATCAACTTTATCGGAGCCTGTGGCGTAGTGCATAGAGCGTTCGCCTTGCAATCTGAGGGTCCACAGTTCGAATCCTGCTGGCAGCACTTTTTAATTTTTTTTTTTTTTTTTTTTTTAATTTGCGTTTTTCTTCTTTTTTTCAACCCAAATGACACGGAAACACTTAAAAAGCTGGAAAGACCTCTTATTGTTCTGTGAACAATAAGTCTCCTAGTTAAAATATTCTTTTTCTTACCTGCCACCTTCCTTCTATTATTAATGTTAGATTTATAAAGATCCATGATTTCCCTTTATCTCCAGATCTTTGAAATATAATGAGTTCCTCTTGTGCTTCATTTCTGAGAAAAACCTTCAGAGTTTCGACGTCACGTCCATACATATTATACCACATGCTGAGTGTTATGTTGACGTCTACAAAATATTTGGGAAACTACATTGTAATTTAACATGTACAAAACTCACATAACAATCCTTAATTCAATTGACAAAATGCAAACATGGAATTACAGTTATTGTTGATCAAGAAAATATTTTTAAAAACTTTCATTTTTTTAGGTCACTTACAAGGGAAAGTAAATAAAATTAAAATATACATAATACAAAATATCCTTAAAATCATACTTTCCAAAACAAATTTTGATATCAAGCGTGCTACATCATTTCTTCCAGGTCCATGAGCTTCAATATAACTGAAATAGTTTCCTTCAATATTACTGCTAGGGCCTGTGTTAGATGTACTTGTTTGACCTTCCTGTAAAATACAGTAAACTATTTTGAAAAGATAAGCGAGTTGTTCAGTATAAGATTAAAAACATTTGAAAACCATAGCAATTTGATATCGAAGTTTATTTGTAGGACTAGGAGGAGTAAGCATTCCGTAGTAATCCACCTTGAACCCTCGACTATGATCGCGTAATCGTAAAAAATCATTGTCAAAATAAATTCAAAACAATGGAATATCAACTTGTATGATTTCTTTTAATCCAAATACGACCCATCGATTGTTATCTACACAGTGATTCCTTATCCAAAATTGTGTTCAATGTCTTTAAAAACCAGTACTTACCCTTGTAATGGTCCAGTCAAAGTCATCAGATGTGTCTTGGTCAAAGCATGTATCCACTCCTCCCTCAAAGTTACATTTCATTTCCCCTTTCATATGAAGCAGTTTTGTTGTCGATTTCTCTATTAAGAGAATATCTTTCATATTCAAAAACATACATTGTCTGGTTAGTCTTTAACGCCAAGTCGGCAATATTTCAGTCATATTTTGGTGGACAAAACACCAATTAAATCAATGCGTAAGAATATTTTCTTAGAACCTTAGATAAAGTTAGAGGTAATTTATGAACCATTAAAATTATTTATTTAACTTTGATTTTAAATATTTTTTCTCACCGCATGAGCCTGCAATCAGAGTAACATCATCTATAGCAAAAATTGACCTTCGATTCCCTGTTCTAGCTAGAAAACCAAGCTGAAATTGACATAATATGTTACTCCCCGTTCACACATAGACGCCGCTTCTACTACGATCAAAGCGTGGCCGATCGTGACAAATCGCAGGAGAAACGTCGTGAAGTCGTCATAAGCGTAGTATGATCGCAGTAGGGTCTTCATGATTGGAGAGCTCTACGCTCTTACGACGCTTATTTTGAACATGTTCAAAACAAGCGTAGCGGGATCGTGGCCAACAAGAATCGGGGTTAAGTCGTAAAACGAGCGTAGTAGAAGCGCCGTAATCGTACAAGCAGCGCGGAAGCATCGTAGAGAGATCTTCGTGATCGTAGTAAAAGCGCCGTAAGAGCGTAGGTACTTATCAAGTACGCTCCTACAACGCTCCCGCTACGTTCGTACTACGTTCTCACTACGATCTCTCTACGTTCCTGAAGATCCTACGAAGACCTATAATGACCTTACGCCGATCATATCACGACCTATCAGACAGGAGTTTGTTCTTATAGCGCTGATATTTGACCAATCGTCATCTGTAAACTACATGTAAAGGGTGACACTGTACTTGATCATTTGCAATTGAGACTTTTCACATCTTGTTACAGTTACAATTGAAAATGCCCGTAAACCATGTGGTAAAGGCCGCAAAAAAATCTACGGTTGCAAGATATATTTACATCATCGCCAAATTCGTACTAGACGTGTGATGCAATCGTAATATAGTCGGCACCACCGTAGCGACATCGTGGTACAGTCATTCAGGTCTGTGTAGCGTCGGAGTATGGTCTTCAATGTCGTAGTGGCAACGTAGCGTAAACGCAGTAAACACGGTAGCTTGTCAGCAACTGTCTGCGTAACATCGTAGTTGAAGCGTGTTAGCAGCGCGTTTGACGTAGGGATATCGTAGTACGGTCGTAACGAAGACAGAATTTGCCAAATTGCTCTATTTTGACGCCGATCGGCTGCGATCTGCCCCGATCCAAAAAATTTTCAGATCGTGGCTTGGTCGGGATTATCGCCGTAGAGTCGCAGCTCTGTGTGAACGGGGGGTTAAGAACTAGAAATATCTGTAATTTTTGAAAAGCACACTTGTTTGGATTCATTAGTATTAATCTAAAATACAAATCCCAGTTAAACACCCAATTTTATGTTAACGCCCCCAAAATCTACCTGATTCAAGATCAATAATTTACCGCCTGTCAATCATTAAAAAAACAATAGCTTCTGATTTGATTGACAGGCCAGCTACCCGTGCTACCTGATAGTCTGAGTTTGTGTCCTTTGAAAACGATTGCCTGGTCACGCGTCAAACACTTTCATGTAGCCGCCTTGTATACACGGGGGTTAAAAAAAGAATCTTGGTAAAATTTTATTTTAAAAACAATTGAGAGTAGATAAATAAAACATGACTTCATAAAATATTTGCTTTTAATCTCAACGACTATATTGTATTTTAGGCGATATGTCCTCCAAGATATCTGCTCTGTAGAATTTAGACCAGTCTGTGCACGGAAACGCTATTTGCCGATTAAAATTGGATTATGAAAAATAGGAAAAGATATTTAGCACAAACGGCACGGATAAAAAATTCCTTTATCTGATGTTTTATCTACTTATATATGAATACAATCTATACCATGTTCCGTAATAAAGTTCTGAAATGTCAGAAACAGCTGTCGAGTTTCGAGATTGTAACTTTTAGTTCGAATTTCCTAACATCTGTCAATACCCAATATTCGAAATTAAAAATGAATATATACAGCCAAAGATCAATTCTTAAAAGTATTAAAAAAAAAATATCTCGCAAACAATAAAAAATTTTAATCACACGTACGAACACCCGGAAATAGTGAATATTTTCGACACTATTGTTGATCAGAACGTAGGCAATATTCCTATCGCGGTACGGTACATTGTCACACGACAGATAGGCCTACCTATGAATGATTTTTTTTTTTGAATTTTGATATTTACACAAGTTTACCGGTAATTAAAAAAAGATATATTTACTTTGTAGGTTTACTCTGTGTTCTTTCCTTTAATTTGTCATCTTTTAAAATATAAAAACGATATTTCTTTATAATTTTTTTCTTCATAAGATATCGCTGAAATTATTTATAAATAAATTTTATATTGAAATATTTCAATTATTTCAAGTAGTTTCACTCAAATTTAGACACGAAACACGGAATGTTGACCCTGATACCAGACACAGACTTCCTGTGTAATGCTACGTGTATGTAGATTTTTGACATCTTGGGTATTGGGGGTCTCCAGGTAAATAACACCGTTACTTGGACCACTCCCCCTCCTCAGGTAACCGTACGGTAAAAAAATTGGGTCTTTAAGAAAACATTGAACATACACTTGTAAATTCATACATGGACATGCTATTTATTTATTTATTTTTTTTAAATTTGTGTTTCATAAATTTCCTGAGACACTGTGCATATTTCATATGCAGTGTATTTTATCTAATTAAATAAAACAAACAATCTTTAAAAAAATCTATTCCAAGATAAACATATTTCTGCCACTACATGGCGTAAATTTTAATGTGCAGCAATTGATAAACAACAAATAGGTCTACACATACATGTATAGTTAACAAAACAGAAAGATAACCATAATTGCTCATTTGTATGGTCTTATTCTAATTATTCAACAGAATAGACTAGATTTAAGGCATTTGCCTGAGTTTTTATTGAGAAAAAATAAAGCTTTTTACGGACCTTTGGCCTGATAGGTACATGTATATAACCATATTAATTATTGTGTTTCACAATGGAAAAAATCATGTTAAAAAAGAAAAGGTATAAAATATACATGTGTGCACATGAAATTTAATTTTTTAAAAAGTCTGCTAAATATAATATCTTACATAGCATAACTCATCATATACATGTATAATAATTTTACATAAAAAGTATTCAAAAGCTTTTCCCCCTGTAGGCCTAATTTTATTATTATAAAAGTAAATACATGTATTTTGAGACGCGGTCCCTTATTAGCTCAGAAAATTACTACTAAGTATATGATAAATAGAGAATATTACATACTAAAATCCATATCATATGTCATATCAGCCCGAGTGGCCCCATATCAGCCCGAGGGCCGGAAGACATTACACATTTTGTACTGCACGTTTTTAACAATAAAACCTCACTTGGATATCTTATCTAATTCTAAGATTTCAATATTTTATTTGAAAAAAAAACAATTGCAGACTTACTAAAAAATCATTCTCTATCTTTATGTTTTCTTCTGCGTATTTCCATTCCTCAAAATCAGAACGGGTGATATTGATATGATACTTCACTTCTTTTGTAACATTATTGTACGTCACCACGTTAAGGGCCGCAGTGGAGTCTGCGCTGTAGCTGAAGTAACGAAACCGTAGGCACCACTTCTTAGCTTAAAACCAATTTTAGTGTATAAAAAAGTATAATCATTATCAAATAAAACATATTTGACTTTAAAAACAATTTTATAGTTTAAATGACAATATTACATCAAATGTTTTTTTTTTAAATCAATCTTGCAAATTTTAAGAAAGGTTACTCTTCTACTGGTGAATATATCCCTCAGCCGATGAAGTTCGATCTGTTTTTTTTTTTTTTAGGTTAATAGTAATAACGGAATTAATATCGGCTGAATTTAAAACGTTGTTGGAATTTATACTATTTCATTATATTCTATCAGATATTTCATGAACTTAAAGGTACTGAAGTAAGGGTTATTTTTTATGCAAAGAGATAAAAAGTTTACATACCTGGAAATAATCTATTTGAACCAAGAACTGATGTATTTCCTACATTGAAAGAAGTGTCATCCACATAGGCAAAATATGATCCCTCGTAAGCTTGTTCTAGTGTATTTTCATTGTTTTTCTGTTTTCATCGTAACAAACGTTTAATATTTTGTTATTATTCTAAATAATTTTTATTAAGTTTTAAAGACAAGTTGATGAGGTAAAAGTTAAATCAAATTTCAGTTTCCATACATAAAACTACCTTATCCATGGTCCATTTAAAGTTGTCTGTTTTGTATTGCACTAAAAAGCATGAGTCGTCTGGCTCAAATGTACATGAAAAATAATCATCTGTAAGAAATTATTTTTTACGTATTTAAAAAAAAAAGACAAACTAATTTAAAGTGATAAGACAACTAAAAAAACTCTCAAATTCAGGCCGAAGATAATTCATAATGAAATCAGTAAATAAGTGTCTGCTAGTTAGTAATAATACTGAGCATAGATGCTTTATTTTCTTTGAATAAAATAGTTATTAGAATAAAATACATATATCACGAAAAAGGTACTCACTGCAAGCTACGTCATTAATTATAGGGTCATCACAGTTCCTTTCTCTGAATGTGTAGCTGTTATTGATACACTGGTAGCTTACACACAACGCGATATCTGGATTTACTTTAGAATTGGATTTCAAAGATGCTTCCAGGGCTGCAATTCATAATCTACATTGTAACTTAACTCAAACCCAAAATAAAAAGTTTATGAGTTTTTTCATCCGTATGTTGGCTGATAAGAAAGCTTAGAAGACCTGGTATATGTCCGTGTTAAGATGTATAAAGCATTATTTTTCATAATTATATGTGTTCACATGAATACCATTTGAAAGTGCTTAAGGTGTTTCCACCCTCACAATTTTAATGGTTCAAAGTAAAAAAGACCGCATTTATTTTCATTTAATATACTTTAAATTTTCAAATTATTGCAAAATGTATAGGTCACCATATTATTTAAGATGCGAATTATAAATAAAGAGAAGTGTATGTCAACATTTAAAAATCGCACATTGTTTGTAAAGAGTATTATGAAAAATATGTAAAAACTGGTTAAAATGCATAATTCTGATTCTGAACGTTCCTTAATACTTCCTACGTATAAGATACTTTAAAATTGTGAATATCAGGGAAACTATTTTACATCAGAAGTACAATAAAGCAATGCCTGAATGAAGAGACATGAGAGGGAGTTATAGCCCTTGTAAACATTTTTTTAATTTGAATAATTGAATAAATAAAGAAAATTAACATTTTTGAAATTCTTTTACTTAACAATATTTATCATTTCACCTATTGTAAAGCATTCTTCCAAAAGATATTGTTCTATTAGGTATAAATTTAAACTAATTGAAGTTTTTGCCAAAACTTAAGACATCATAGGAGGGTGGAATTACCTTAAAATCATAAGAATATATTAAATTATAAATGGCTCACCTACACTGTATATATTTACATTATTTTTCCCACCACAATACATATGTTCGTCACACGTAATATTGCAAGACTCTTGATTTTCTGCCAGTGTTAAATTGGCATTCTTTGAAAGACATGAGCATTTATTCTCCTGAAAGAAAAAAACATAAACATAATCCTCACCATTTCAGGTGTATGAAGAAAAATCGCAAAAAAGAAAAAATATACACGATATTGAATTTATATCCCTGGAAGAAGTTTCAGGTTAATTTTATTCATAAAGCAATTAGATCGTCATTCAAATTTCGAGTAAATACTATACGGTAATTAATTCAAATCAGTGTAGATTCTACGATATAATGAAAATACCCATATTGCAAATGTAGGAGAAGTTCTACAGTTATACTGACACTCCACCAATGATGTGTCGTTTAATACGAAGAAGTCCATCTCATCCAATACTTCAAAGCATCCTGAAAAAGTGAGTAGGTCTCAATAATTAATAATTAATTAATTAATGAATAATTAAATTTACTGCAATCATAAAGTAATTTTCAATTTCTTATGAATTTTAGTTTCAAAAAAATTATGTGATTACTTCAGTTATTTCTTGTTTTCACTTTGAAACTTTTGATTTGAAAAGCGAACTAAAGAAACTTAGTAACTGGCCTGATACATCTTTTTACTTCAGATGTATATTTCTATAAAGCTATCAAATACGGCAATTTTAACTGATATATACACTTTACAGTCCTACAATTTCTCTCTTCATTTGGTTTCTTTTTCTCTTTGTTTGTTTGTTTGTCTGTCCCCCCGCACAAAATGCTGCTTCAAGCGAAAATTTTTCAGTTAAAAAATTCCTTATTAACGACCAATTAACATCCTTATTTTTTTTAAGTGCAGCGATTTACCAATAAGGGATAGATATGGAGTTGTATGACTGGAGGTACTGGTCCAAATTTCTTGAGATTCATTTTTAAGGCAGCCTTGTAGCAAAGATCCAATGTCTCCATCGTCCAGGGAAGATAGCTGTCCTCCTTCTTCTACACAGAACTCCATTGCCTCATACCATGTTTTATTTTTATCGACAAAAATAAATTGCTTTTCTGAAACTAAAAAAACTCTCAGTTAAAAACATTTTAAATGCATAGCTAATGCATTTGTATTTAAAAACAATTAAAAATGAACTGGCAAATTTTTGGAAAGAAAGCCTTGATTAGAGTTGGTTCGAAAATATGGAATAAATTGATTTTGTGTTGATTTATTTTTTTATCAATAAATTTCATTTCAAATTTATCTGAATAATCTCTCTCTCTCTCTCTCTCTCTCTCTCTCTCTCTCTCTCTCTCTCTTACATATACTAACTTACCTGAATGTCCGCTGTGTGTCCCTTCGCAAAATATAATCAAAAATATTGTGTAAAACATTATTACTTTTAAAAATACCAAAAAAGGATCAACAGCCATTCACTTGGAAAAAATGTTCTTTTTACACAGTCTTTTGAAATTTAAAATGTTTTCCTTCAGTAACGTATGGGTTTTAAAGAAGCCACTTCACACTTTTCAAGTTTCCAGTCACATTAAAACAAAAAACAGAAATTAAAATCACCAGTAAATGAAAACTCTCCTGAAATATACACTTTTTCACTTAGCTACAGGTAACTTGTCAAGGGAATTCCCCTTCTCCGTTTTTTAACTTCATAAAATGAATGGTAGCGTTAATAGTTTTACAGATTAGAAACGTGACCACAGACTATTTGCAGCATTGTTTTATATGAACCTATCTATCATAGTTACTTAAAGTATGGACATCGTCGTGTTAAGAATCATCTTCCGTGCTCACGGGAAACCTGTCCTTCTTTATTAATGACAAATACATCCACGTATTAGCAATTTTAAGTTCATTCTAAAGTGTCTAAATCATTTATTATTTTTTTGTACGGAGGTATTGGGTCGAATATAATGGTTTATGGGAGTCTAGCAATATTTACAAAATATAAGTCTGAATAATCCAATAAAAAATTAAAGGGCTGAAAATAAATGTCTAGTTTCAATACACTTATACAACTTCGTATAGTTAGGATTTTTACTGAAACTCGTAAAACAGTGACACTTTTCACCAAAAAAAATCTTAGGTTTAAGATAAAATTTTGACATCTCCGTAATATTTTGTTACATATATTTTTTCACAAATATTTTACTGAATATTTTTTCTAAGTAACTTAGTGTAACAGAAATTTAAGGTTTTTTAAATGTCCTACTATAGCTTAGATAATTGTTAAGGAATGTGATATTTTTTGTCTTAGTCGTAATATTTTTTGTTGAAAGGACACCAAATTGTTTATTGTTAAGAATGGACCAGAAATATCACTTGATTCAACCAATTTGAAAAAAAAAATACTTATTTAGCTCACTTTTTTATTAATATAATTAAATATTTAACATTCATCAGCTTATCGAAGTCATGTACAATATTAACTGTATTTCAAATGCTAAATAAACTATGTTTACCGAGAAAAAAAATCACAATTGCCTTTCTAGACAGGTTAAGAAGAGGGTGACACAAAAGGGTAAAAGACCTAAAATTAACATTTATCTATTTGTTTATTTTTCTTTAAAGAATCTTGATAAACAAGGGGATAGGAGAAACTGTTCGTGTACGTACGTCCTGCACTTGAATTTCAGGATGTGACCACTCATGTAGACAGTATGACTATGGACAACAAAACCAAAATCGGTATTACAAATCAAATTTACGATACCACTGGGTGACAGGTACAAAAGACCATTGTGCAACTTAATGGAATTCTGTGTTAGTTGTTTTAGATAAGATAGATGTTTTGCAACATTAGCTTTCCTTGTCCAAGATTGAACCATTAATTCGGAGCACAATTCATGGTACAGTTATTTACAAATCGTACAAATAAACGATTGACTTTTATTGCAAAAATTAATTTTAATATCCTTTTCAATCTTTGATTAGGAAAAAAGTTTTTTTACTGGCACACTGTCACCGTAAACTGAATTAAGGTATAAATGTACTGCATAGATGGAGATGTATCAAGAAACATCTGGCATTTCAAATTAATTTCTTTCATTTTCAGTAGTGAAAGGTACAAAAGTACGAAAGCCTACAAGGGTCAAATTAGAAAATAAAGAAAAAAAATTAAGTCGTTAAAACGACTTTTATAGAACTTATGTATGACTTTTTGTGTAATAACGACTTTTTCTATCTTAACGACTTTCTAGATAAGTCGTAATAACGACTTTTTATCTCGTTATTAAACTTTTTAACATTCATCGTAATAACATGACTTCTTAACTGTATTTCAAATTATAAACTTTTTATCTTGTTATTACGACTTTCTTAAGTCGTATTTACGATTTTTTATCTCGTAATAACGACTTTTTATCTCGTTATATTTACATTTGCAAATGTTTTCCTTTATATAACACTACCGAAAGCAAGCGTTTTTATAACTGTATAAATACAGGTATGGGGTCAAGAGGTCATAGATGTGCGTTTGGATAAACGTTCGACGTAACCTCTTTGTGACGTCATAAACGGTCAACGTGCGTTCAGTGGATTACATACATGCTGTTGGGTTTGAAAAAATAACACATTTCGCACGTTAAACGTAACAATCAGGCAAATTTAAAGTATGAATAAGTCACAAATGTAAATATAAGTAATTAGGTATCATTTTTTTACAAATTTTAAAAATAAACGGGTTGGCACTTTTATTGCAAAAATTAATTTTAATATCCTTTTTAATCTTTGATTAGGAAAAAAGTTTTTTAATGGCACACTCAATAAACTAAAAAAATGATACCTTATTTCTTAAATAACGACTTTATTAAGTCGTAATAACGATTTTTATTTCTTATTACATTTTTATATAGTAATAACGACTTTTTATTAATAAATATTTCTCGTTATTAAACAAAATTTGACAAGAGTTATAACGACTTTTTATTTATTTATTTATTTTTCATTTTAAACATTTTAAACCGCTAAATTGAAGACATTAGTGTTGCGCATCGCAGAAATCATTTCAAAATATTATATATGATACATAAGCGCGTGTCGATAAGCAAATCTAAAAATGGAAGGGGGGCTAATAACAAAAACATTTCGTCTATTGTCTTTTTGAAGCCCCAGATTATATTGCCTATGAAGACTATATTATGTATTTCTTTGCAAAAAATTTTAAATTGTTGTAACAGTACTTTTTCATTCCTGTATGTACATGTAAAAAACTTTCAAAATATCAATTGTTTAAAACGTGCTATATATAACCAAATTACTATATAGCAGTGCTCAAATTCGGCTGACTCACTACGTCATGTACGTCAAAATGGCGAACATGAAAATAAAATAAACGTCAACAAGGCGAATAATAAAATGTATAATATAAATGTTGTGCGCAAAGTACATAGGAGTAGGGGCCCTCCTTTACATGTGCAAACAAAGAAGGCAAAATGAAATAATAAAAGTTATTTGTATAAAGTATTGATACCTACTTACTACTAAGTCCTCTTCGTGCTTTGAGCACATAAGGCCTTCACCTAGGAACTTTATCTCCTTCTGTCTGCTGACATTGACTGTACCATGCCCCAAGTCCATCTTCTTTTTCTATTGATTGTCTTCACGTCTCCTTTGGTTGTCCTCTGTTTCTCTTTCCTTGAGTCCATCTAAAGGCTACCCTTGGTTTATCTGATGATTCCATTCTTATGACATGGCCAATTCATTTCCATCGTTTCTCTTTAATCTGGTCAGATATGGCAGCTGTGTGCGTTTATTCATACAGCTCCTCACTGCTGATCTTGTTCGGCCAGACTATCTTGTTTGGAAGGTATCTAGTTTTTGAGTGAAGTTCTTTGTTATCTTCCATGACAAAGTTCAATAAAGGAGAACTCCATAAAGTATTGATAGGGTGTGATGAATTTGCATGCATAAACAGAAAAGAATATTTGTTTAAGCTTGAATTGTGCATACGATATAGAAGTATATTTTGACAAAAATCACAATACAAATGTATTTTGCAATTAAAACATATAGCCAAGTTTATAATATAAGTTTGATTCAAAATGAAATGTCAGGAAGTTTTTTAAGGTTAACGTTGCATATTGTTCCTACTTTAAGCACTATTTCATAGAGTGAAAAATTGCAATACATTTTTCAACTTCGATTTTCGATCTTATTAAAACATAGTTATAGTTTTGAAAATAAATTGGCCTTTCATATAATACTTCAAGACAGTTTTCGTTTTTGTTGCATAAAGTACAAAAAAACTTATATTTTATTTAAAACATGTGAACTTAAATCATTTCCTGATCATTTACAAGTATTTAATGTGATTTATCTTTTAAGTTAACAACAATTTACATAACTTTTGTTCCTTTTAAAGTATCACCCTTCCATTAAAAACTTAAGTATTAAAGAGCAATATCTCTTGCTCCCTTGCGGGATACATACATTGGATTCCTCTATCTAACTTTTTAGCGTGTGTCATCTTAACAAACTATCCAATGAGATGGGCTGCTAACCTTAAGTGCAGTATTGAGGTCGAGAAGGTTAACTTCCTTTCTGCTTCCTTGTTGAGACACTTGGTCTTTTTCGCATCTGTAATGACTACTTGATAAATTTTAACACTTAAATTTTTATGAAGGAAAAGGTGTCATATATTTTGAGTGTAACATACATTTCAAAACTTCTCTTGATGAGTGCTGTCTTCCTCTATCTCTGAGTTTTAAACTTATGTTATACATGTTATACCTAAATATTACTTAATTCTTATTTTAAGTCTATTTAGTAATAATTCATGATAGGGGTGAGGAAAAAAAGATAGCACGAAATTTGAAGACACTGGTAGATATTTATGATGAAAAGTTCATTGATATAATACATATAAACAGTGAAAACACAGGCCTTTAGAACACCAGAGGTGAGATCAAGTGCATTGAGGAGTGACCATCCCCTGTCAAATCCACGTTGTTTTTTGTCATGATCGGGTAAAGAGCATAATTTGTTGTTAATTCAGTATGACATTCGACATTACTTTGGCCTCAAAATTGTTCAATTTTCCATTTACAAGTAATATATCAGTATGTATGTTTATAATCTTTATATCAATTTCTTATGACTATGCTAAAAAATAACATATTTTACTATCGACAAGACCATAACAAAACAAACAAAAAAAAACAAACTGAATATAAACAGTGCAAAATGACTAATAATAAAATAGATATAAAATATAAATAATCTGTGAAATGAAAAATGAAATTTTGGGAATTCAAAATTGAAGTCAGGTCAACGTACTGTTATAATAGATTGCACCATTTCTTACAATTGACCTCAGTCTTCGAACTGCGACAAATATGAATGTTGAAATTTCGATTTAAACTGTTAAGGGGAATTAAAAAAAAACTTTTGTCTTCGATAATTCAGAAGAGCAAAAAGAATATAGTTTACACGATAAATATGCACCGTCCTCCATCGACACAGCAGGTAATAACATATCATTGTTTATAAGGCTCATTTTTTAAATTACATTTTGAAGAACTTACCGGTAGTTTATTTCAATGATTAATAATTCAACTTAATATATCTTTAGTTCCCTTTCTAATGAAGGTGATGATATTAATGGAATTTGGATACTTAAACACTCCACCGAACTTTCAGAAAATTTGAAAACACAATAGACTTATAACATCACAGAAGACTACTTCAATAAAGATGGAACTAACCAATTTATATACCGGTACCTTCTCATTGATCATCTGCAATCTTATTATGTTAAAATACATTCTGATTATACAATCAAGTACTCTAATGTAGATATTCAAAGTAAATTTGATTTTCTAATAGACAATATCTTTTTTGGATTTCCAACTTCTAACAAGCTAGTTTATTTTAAATGGGTCCTATTTGTGTTCCATCTTATCAGACAGCTTTTTTTGCATGCCTGGGAAGCAGTATTTATTTCTATATGATAAGCAAAAGTCTTTTGCTATGGCTTTAATTCTACAGATGCGTGTATCGGCAACGTTTTAACAAGTTTCATTTTCATTCCTGCGCTGATTTCATATATCCCACTGAACTCCAAATTTAAAAAAAAAACACCACAAAGTTTGACGCATTTTTTCCTTATACTTAGTATTTAGATGTACGAGGGGTTATCAAAAAGTTGGTGGACTGAGGCTATAAAATTAGAACTATGTAGTCTGAGCTTATAATTTTTTAAGGAACATAAAACAAAACAAAAAGAAATGTTGAAATTTTTAGCTTGATACATTCATTATTTCCCAAATTGTTATAAAATAAAAACGGCATTATATCATCAGCCGTCACCGTCGCCGTTTAGTTTTATGACGTCCGACAACGTCATTGTTTTTCAATGTCTGCTTCTTCTACCTCATACACTTATTTTGATGAGATTCCCTGGAGCTCAGTAAGGACTTCAATCCGTCTTGTTTATATGACTTTACAATGTCATGAAAATCGGCTTTCGATGCATATAATATTGCAAATGGATTTATACAATAGGAGAGATCCTCGCTTGATTGTGGCAGCATATTTTGCATTTTGGAGTTCAATATTCTACAACACATGATCTACGTCATTTTTTGACGTGATTGGTTTTTCACACCTTGACTACAAATCGACATTAACTGTGTATTCCTTTTCTTTCACAATCTATTTTGGCATTTAAAAACAAGTATCCTGGATGCATATTATTTCTCCGTAGCCAGTTGAAACATTTACTAGGTCTATACCATTTTTTTAAGGGCAAAACTTTATAGAGAGTTGGAAAAGGAAACCCCTCCCCCTTTTAACGTCATTTTCAAGCAATATTTGTATAGATACTCCATGTAAAATTTACAATAAAATCGTAAAAATCAATGGATAGCAAAAATCAATGAAAGGGATTCTTTGTTAGATAACCAGAGTTATATATAAAGTTAAAAATGTAGCGAGATTATGTTGTCTTAAGAATTATCAAAGTGAGGAAAAATATAATTATCGATTCCATGACACTGCTTGTGGAGTCTAATGTTAACTGCTCATGTCTTTTATGCAAATTGATAGGCAATTATTTTAACACTGAATTATCTACCGATTTTGTTTTCGATTATCCTATAGGTCAGTCTGTAGAGGATTGCTCCTCCTCAATGGTACCTGATCCCATCTCTGTTTTAGAGGTCAGTGTTAGCTCTGCTCGTTGTTTGTATTGTTTGAATAGACTTTGAGATTGATCTCTACTGTTTATTATGA